>NC_084733.1:6419758-6424758 GCF_033978785.1 Entelurus aequoreus | reverse complement strand
AAAAAGTATAATTACATTTTCCCAAAAAATTAAATGTTTTCTCAACACAATAGGACCTAATCATCAAAATATTCCAAATTATTTTCTCAAAAATATTTGATTTAATCCTAGAAATTGTTTTACTTTTTTCTTGAATTTTTAGGATTTAATCCTAAAAAAAAAAGTTTTTTAAATAAAAAAATATATCGATTTTTTTTTCATGAAAATTTATAATTTAGGCTTTCAAAGATTAACACTTTTTCTCAACAATATTGGACTTCATTCTCAAAATATTCCCCATTTTTATGTCAAATAAATTAATAAATCCTTAAAAGATTGCAACTTTTTTCTCAAAAATATACACAACTTTTTTCTTTATAGAACGTTAAATTTTTCTTGTGAAAAACACGACAAAATCCTCGAAAGATTGAAGCCATTCTCACGAAAATATACGATTTAATCCTGGAAAAGCTTTTATGTACACAATTTAATTCTCCACAATTTTCTGGAAAATATAGAATTTAATCCTTGAAAGATTAAAATGTTTTCCTTGAAAAAGTATAATTACATTTTCCCAAAAAATTCAATGTTTTCTCAACACAATAGGACCTAATTATCAAAATATTCCAAATTATTTTCTCAAAAATATTTGACTTAATCCTAGAAAATGTTTTACTTTTTTCTTGAATGTTTAGGATTCAATCCTAAAAAAAATTTTAAAAATAAAAATAAATATCGATATTTTTTTTCTTGAAAATGTATAATTTAGTCTTCCAAAGATTAACACTTTTTCTCAACAATATTGAAATTCATTCTCGAAATATTCCCAATTTTTAGGTCAAATAAATGACCAAATCCTTAAAAGATTGCAACTTTTTTCTCAAAATTATACAACTTTTTCTCTTTATAGATTGTTACATTTTTCTTGTGAAAAACATAACAAAATCCTCGAAAGATTAAAGCCATCCTCTCGAAAATATACGATTTAATCCTGGAAAAGCTTTTATGTACACAATTTAATTCTCCACAATTTTCTGGAAAATATAGAATTTAATCCTTGAAAGATTAAAATGTTTTCCTTGAAAAAGTATAATTACATTTTCCCAAAAATGTTTTCTCAACACAATAGGACCTAATTATCAAAATATTCCAAATTATTTTCTCAAAAATATTTGACTTAATCCTAGAAATTGTTTTACTTTTTTCTTGAATTTTTAGGATTTAATCCTAAAAAAAATAAAAAAAATAAAAATAAATATCGATTTTTTTTTCTTGAAAATTTATAATTTAGTCTTCCAAAGATTAACACTTTTTCTCAACAATATTGGACTTCATTCTCGAAATATTCTCAATTTTTAGGTCAAATAAATGACTAAATCCTTAAAAGATTGCAACTTTTTTCTCAAAATTATACAACTTTTTCTCTTTATAGATTGTTACATTTTTCTTGTGGAAAACACGACAAAATCCTCGAAAGATTAAAGCCATCCTCTCAAAAATATACGATTTAATCCTGGAAAAGCTTTTATGTACACAATTTAATTCTCCACAATTTTCTGGAAAATATAGAATTTAATCCTTGAAAGATTAAAATGTTTTCCTTGAAAAAGTATAATTAAATTTTCCCAAAAAATTCAATGTTTTCTCAACACAATAGGACCTAATTATCAAAATATTCCAAATTATTTTCTCAAAAATATTTGACTTAATCCTAGAAATTGTTTTACTTTTTTCTTGAATTTTTAGGATTTAATCCTAAAAAAAAAAGTTTTTTAAATAAAAAAATATATCGATTTTTTTTTTCATGAAAATTTATAATTTAGGCTTTCAAAGATTAACACTTTTTCTCAACAATATTGGACTTCATTCTCAAAATATTCCCAATTTTTATGTCAAATAAATTAATAAATCCTTAAAAGATTGCAACTTTTTTCTCAAAAATATACACAACTTTTTTCTTTATAGAATGTTACATTTTTCTTGTGAAAAACACGACTAAATCCTCAAAAGATTGAAGCCATCCTCTCGAAAATATACGATTTAATCCTGGAAAAGCTTTTATGTACACAATTTAATTCTCCACTATTTTCTGGAAAATATAGAATTTAATCCTTGAAAGATTAAAATGTTTTCCTTGAAAAAGTATAATTACATTTTCCCAAAAAATGTAATGTTTTCTCAACACAATAGGACCTAATTATCAAAATATTCCAAATTATTTTCTCAAAAATATTTGACTTAATCCTTGAAATTGTTTTACTTTTTTCTTGAATTTTTAGGATTTAATCCTAAAAAAAATAAAAAAAATAAAAATAAATATCGATTTTTTTTTTCTTGAAAATGTATAATTTAGTCTTCCAAAGATTAACACTTTTTCTCAACAATATTGGACTTCATTCTCGAAATATTCCCAATTTTTAGGTCAAATAAATGACTAAATCCTTAAAAGATTGCAACTTTTTTCTCAAAAATATACAATTTTTTTCTTTATAGGTTGTTAAATTTTTCTTGTGAAAAACACGACAAAATCCTCAAAAGATCGAAGCCATCCTCTCGAAAATATACAAGTTAATCCTGGAAAATTATTTATGTACACAATTTAATTTTCCACTATTTTTTGGAAAATATAGAATTTAATCCTTGAAAAAGTATAATTACATTTTCCCAAAAAATTAAATTTTTTCTCAACACAATAGGACCTAATTATCGAAATGTTCCAAATTATTTTCTCAAAAATATTTGACTTAATCCTTGAAATTTTTTTACTTTTTTCTTGAATTTTTAGAATTTAATCCTAAAAAAAATAAAAATAACTTAGTCTTCCAAAGATTAACACTTTTTCTCAACAATATTGGACTTCATTCTCAAAATATTCCCAATTTTTAGGTCAAATAAATGACTAAATCCTTAAAAGATTGCAACTTTTTTCTCAAAAATATACAACTTTTTTCTTTATAGATTGTTAAATTTTTCTTGTGAAAACACGACAAAATCCTCAAAAGATCGAAGCCATCCTCTCGAAAATATACGATTTAATCCTCCAAAAGCTTTTACATACACAACTTCATTCTCCACTATTTTCTGGAAAACATAAAACTTAATCCTTGAAAGATTAAATTTTTTTCCTTGAAAAAGTATAATAACATTTTCCCAAAAATATGATTTTTTTCTCAACACCATAGGACCTAATTATCGAAATATTCCACATTACTTTCTCAAAAATATGTGACTTAGTGCTTGAAAAATGTTTACAGTTTTTCTTGAATATTTAGGACTTAATCCTAAAAAAAAAGTGATTATTATTATTTATTTATTTTTTCTTGAAAATGTGTAACTTAGTCTTCCAAATATTAAAAACTTTTTCTCAACAATATTGCACTTCATCCTCCAAATATTCCCAATTTCTATGTCGAATAAATGACTAAATCCTTAAAAGTTTGCAACTTTTTTCTTTATAGATTGTTACATTTTTCTTATAAAAAAACATGACAAAATCCTCAAAAAATCAAAGCCATTCTCTCGAAAATATACGATTTAATCCTCCAAAAGCTTTTATGTACACAATTTAATTCTCCAGTATTTTCTGAAAAACACACAACTTCATCCTTGAAAGCTTAAATTTTTTTCCTTAAAAAGTATAAATACATTTTCCAAAAAATGTACATTTTTTCTCAACACCATAGGACCTAATTATCAAAATATTCCACATTACTTTCTCAAAAATATGTGACGAAGTCCTTTAACATTTATTTTTTTTTATCTTGAATTTTTAGGACTTAATCCTAAAAAAAAATAGATTTTTTGTTTTCTTGAAAACGTATAACTTAGTCTTTCAAATATTAAAACTTTTTCTCAACAATATTGCACTTCACTCTCAAAATATTCCAAATTTCTATGTCAAATAAATGACTAAATCATTAAAAGTTTGCAACTTTTTTCTTTATTTTCTGGAAAACATAAAACTTTTTTTTCCCTTGAAAAAGTACAATTCAATTTTCCAAAAAAATATGCATTTTTTCTTTACACCACAGGACCTAATTATCGAAATATTCCACATTATTTTCTCAAAAATATGTGACTTAATCCTTGAAAAATGTGTACTTTTTTTTTGTTTGTAATTCACAACCTAATCCTCGAAAAATCTGTTTTTTTTCCCTCAACTATATACAACTTTATTGAAAATATACATCTTGTCAGAATACTTGTATCTAAACTTTGTGTTGCCATGAGGTCCCGGCGAGAAGACAAAATCCTACCAAGAAGAAGGCTCGTAAAACTCCACTGTGTAGGATGGGAAGCAACATGGAGGTGTTCTGTTTCTTTGATGTATTGTAATCCACAGAAAGATTTTGTCTTCACCCGAGATCTACAAAGCGGGAGAGAAAGCAGGACCTGCCCAAGCTCCACGCACCTCTTCTTTGACCTGTTTTACGACCTTTTCTTTGAACTGTTTTGTAATCAAGGCGATGGCTGTTTACGACCCACGTCCCTTTAGAAACAGCTGTTGCCATGTAATCAGGGAAAGTCAAAATAAAAGAGGAGGCGTACATTCTTTCGTCAGAGCGTGGGACGACACTGTACGCGTTTCACCTCAATTGAGCTAAATTGAATTCTGTCTCTGTTTAATTCCTTGCTTCTTGTCTTGTTTAATAAATGTCATCAGTGTTTGAACCTGACACATCTTGATACCAATGTCCATACAGTATCATGCACTAGGCTGCCAAATAAACAAACTGAACTATACCACAGCATGGTGGAAACATGCACCTGTCTGGAGGTGTGACCTCCCACAGCTTCATGCTTGACTACAGAGGCCAGCACACGGCTTGATTGGACCAGAGAGAGAAGAAGTAAGAAGAAGGTGAGCTTGCTTCTTGTTTTTAGGGAATTACCAACATGCTTCCTGTGAGTAAATCTCTCTTTCCGCCTGCTTCAGGAAAATGAATGTGCAGAAGCGCAACACAATCCATCATAGGCTGAAGGCAGAGGTCATTGAGGAGACGATGGCGGTCCTCCCCTCC
>NC_084733.1:6394758-6414758 GCF_033978785.1 Entelurus aequoreus | reverse complement strand
TGATGAGACAGGACTATCATGTCATTAATTAATTGTGATGAGACAGGACTATCATGTCATTAATTAATTGTGATGAGACAGGACTATTATGTCATTAATTAATTGTGATGAGACATGACAAACATGTCATTAATTAATTGTGATGAGACAGGACTATTATGTAATTAATTAATTGTGATAAAACATGACTATTATGTAATTAATTAATTGTGATGAGACAGGACTATTGTGTCATTAATTAATTGTGATGAGACAGGACTATCATGTCATTAATTAATTGTGATAAAACAGGACTATTATGTAATTAATTAATTGTGATGAGACAGGACTATTATGTCATAAATTAATTGTGATGAGACAGGACTATTATGTCATTAACTAATTGTGATGAGACATGACTATTATGTCATTAATTAATTGTGATGAGACAGGACTTTTATGTCACTAATTAATTGTGATGAGACAGGACTATCATGTCATTAATTTATTGTGATGAGACATGACTAGTATGTCATTAATGAATTGTGATGAGACAGGACTATTATGTCATTAATTAATTGTGATGAGACATGACTATTATGTCACTAATTAATTGTGATGAGACAGGACTATTATGTCACTAATTAATTGTGATGAGAAAGGACTTTTATGTCATTAATTAATTGTGATGAGACAGGACTTTTATGTCATTAATTAAATTGTGATGAGACAGGACTATCATGTCATTAATTAATTGTGATGAGACATGACTACATGTCATTAATTAATTGTGATGAGACATGACTACATGTCATTAATTAATTGTGATGAACACTAAGTATCTTTATTTTTTTTTACATTTCTGATATGGACCACCAGTGTGAATAGTAGTAGATGACATATGGTCTTATGTGGAGAAGTGCCCATCAGACATGACTAATCCATCCCTGCAGCCGATCATCTCCCAGACAGGAGAAGGTGAGGAGATCAATACCTCGCTCCTGTAAGAAGACGAATGGCCTCACCAATGATTTTCCTCTCTCGCACACTTCCTGTACTGAAGGAGAGGATGAAGATGCCTCCTTGTGGTTTGCGCTCCATCAGCAGCTGTCATGACATCACCACTGGGAACGGTCCACGTCACCTGTGACTTTACATTATGTCACCTTGGTAGGATAACTATGTGTAAGTTATCACACAACTCTTATGCTTAAAGGCCGTTGCTATAGTTATTATCAATTGTGCAGAAGTTGTACTTTTCTATCTGTGCAAAGGGACACTGATACGACACTGATACTAGACGACTCGCAGTCTAAGATTGCGAGTCGTCTCGTATCAGTGTTTGTGTCCAGAACATCGAGTACCGTGACACAGACAAAGCAGAGACAGGGCGATATCACGCATTTTTGAATAATCATTCAATATTATTAATGTATCAATAAATCTAATATTAATGGATGAATAAATCTAATAATGTATCAATAAATCAAATGTTAATGTATCAATAAATGTAATATTAATGTATGAATAAATATAATATTAATGTAAGAATAAATGCAATATTATTAATGTATCAATAAATGTAATATTAATGTATGAATAAATGTAATTTTAATGTATGAATAAATGTAATATTATTAATGTATCAATAAATGTAATTTTAATGTATCATAAATCTAATTAATGTCTGAATAAATGTATTATTAATGTATCAATAAATACAATACTATTAATGTATCAATAAATGTAATATTAATGTATCAATAAATGTAATATTACTAATGTATCAATAAATGTAATATTAATGCATCAATAAATGTAATATTAATGCATCAATACATATATGAATACATATAATATTAATGTATGAATAATATAATATTAATGTATCAATAAATACAATTTAAATGTATCAAACAATTTAATAATGTATCAATAAATGTAATATTAATGTTTGAATGAATATAATATTAATGTAAGAATAAATGCAATAATATTAATGTATGAATAAATGTAATATTAATGTATGAATAAATGTAATATTACTAATTTACCAATAAATGTAATATTAATGTATGAATAAATGTAATATTAATGTATGAATAGATGTAATATTATTAATGTATCACTACATGTAATTTTAATGTATCAATAAATCTAATTAATGTCTGAAAAAATGTATCAATAATGTATCAATAAATATAATACTATTAATGTATCAATAAATGTAATATTAATGTATCAATAAATGTAATATTACTAATGTATCAATAAATGTAATATTAATGCACCAATACATGTAATATTAATGTATGAATAAATATAATATTAATGTATCAATAAATATAATATTAATGTATCAATAAATAACATTTTAATGTATCAAAAAATTTAATAATGTATCAATAAATGTAATATTAATGTATGAATGAATATAATATTAATGTAAGAATAAATGCAATATTATTAATGTATCAATAAATGTAATATTAATGTATGAATGAATGTAATATTACTAATTTACCAATAAATGTAATATTAATGTATGAATAAATGTGATATTATTAATGTTTCAATACATGTAATTTTAATGTATCAATAAATCTAATTGTCTGAATAAATGTATTAATAATGTATCAATAAATATAATACTATTAATGTATCAATAAATCTATTATTAATGTATGAATAAATGTAATATTAATGTATGAATGAATGTAATATTATTAATGTATCAATAAATCAAATTTTTATGTATCAATAAATCTAATTAATGTCTGAATAAATGTATTAATAATGTATCAATAAATATAATACTATTAATGTATCAATAAATGCAATATTAATGTATCAATAAATCTAATATTAATGTATGAATAAATGTAATATTACTGCATCAATACATGTAATATTAATGCTTTAATAAATGTAATATTAATGCATCAATAAATGTAATAGTAATGTATCAATAAATGTAATATTATTAATGTATCAATAAGTGTAATATTATTAATGTATCAATAAATGTAATATTATTAATGTATGAATACATGTAATATGAATGTATCAATAAATGTAATATTAATGTATGAATAAATATAATATTAATGTATGAATAAATGTATTATTAATATATCCATAAATGCAATATTATTACTCAATAAATGTAACATGAATATATCAATAAATGTAATATTCATGTATGAATAAATATAATATTAATGTATGAATAAATGTATTATTAATGTATCAATAAATGCAATATTATTACTCAATAAATGTAATATACATGTATCAATAAATGTAATATTCATGTATGAATAAATATAATATTATTAATGTATCAATACATGTAATATTAATGTATCAATACATGTAATATTAATGTATCAATAAATGTAATATTAATGTATGAACAAATGTAATAATGTATGAATAAATGCAATATTAATAAATAAATATTAAATCTAACATTAATGTATGAATAGATGTAATAATGTATGAATAAATGTAATAATGTTTGAATACATGTAATATTATTAATGTATCAATACATGTAATATTATTGTATCAATAAATGTAATATTAATGTATGAACAAATGTAATAATGTATGAATAAATGCAATATTAATAAATAAATATTAAATCTAACATTAATGTATGAATAGATGTAATAATGTATGAATAAATGTAATAATGTTTGAATACATGTAATATTATTAATGTATCAATACATGTAATATTATTGTATAAATAAATGTAATATTAATGTATGAATAAATGTAACAATATGTCAAGACTTGGTCTATGGCGTGGTTTGCTCTCCCGTGGTGCAAAAGAATTGGAACGGACGTGGCGTGCAGGTAAAGACATATTTAATTATTACTATAAACTCAAACAAAAGGTACAAACAAAAGGCGCTCACAGCGGAGGTAAAAAACTTGACTAGAAAACAAAAGGCGCGCACAATGGCGGAGAACTATGAACATTAAACAAACAAAAACTTGGCATGAGATGCAACAAGAACTAACGTGACAAGGAACTGTGGACATGGCATGAATGTGTGATGTCGCCAGGACGAACAACAGAAACAGAAAAGCCTATATAGTGAGATGATAAGTGAAAACAGGTGCGTGACTAACTGTGAACAGGTGCGTGACATGACTGTGAAAACGTGAGACAGGTGTGTGTGACTCCAAACGTGGAACAGGTGAAACTAATGGTTGCTATGGTGACAAACAAAACCAGGAAGTGAAACAAGGAACTAAGGAAGTGTCCAAAAAACAAAACAGCACATGGCCAAACAAAAACATGAACACAGACATGACACAATATATGAATAAATGCAATATTAATGTATGAATAAACACAATATTATTAATGTATCGATACATGTAATATTATTAATGTATCAATAAATGTAATAGTATTAATGTATCAATTAATGTAATATTATTAATGTATCAATGAATGTAATATTATTCAATGTTTATGTCATGACGTTATTGGTACAAAATGAAAGGAGTCATCATAGAAGGACGAGTAAACAAAGATGGTTGCAGACATCCCCTCTTTACTCTTGTGTATCATATTGGAAACAAAATAACCCTCCACCCCCCCCACACACACACACCCACACACACACACACACACACACACACACACACACACACACACACACACCACCTACTGTATCTCCTCCAGGCTCCTCCCCTGGGCTCTTCACTGTGATTGAAATGAAAGGTAATGGTCCTGAAAGAGGAAGAAGGGAGACTTTTCCACTCTTATCTACTAACTCTCGCACGCACACACACACACTCACACACACACACACACACACACACACACGCGCCTGCACACGCAGCACGATGGCAGAAACAACATTGCTTTAATTCTGAAAGACTTGGAAAGAAGAAGAAAGAAAGACGAGGCGCCGCCATTTGTCTCTTCGCTGGCAAAACACACAGCAAATGTCGCGTTAAAGAGATACAAAGTCATTTAATGGGAAGCTTAAAATAGTCCTAAATATTGAATGAATCATTTATAATAGATCTTAAAGTAAGTGCGGCCCTTGAAGTGCGAGATGATAAGAGTGAGAATGATGTTTGACAAAATAACCCTGCAGACATTTGGCCCTCAGCTGCACGGATGAATATTCATGTTCGATATCCTCACAGCGCGGAGAGGAAGCGTGGAGACGAGTCTCATGTCCACTTATTTATTTAGCTCGCATTACACGCGCTCCTTTATCGCTCTTAATTGGTTCCCGGCCTAACGCGGGTCTACACAAAGTAGGAATTATTCATTAGAAAACTAATATTTCCATAGCTGAAGCATGAAAAAACTGATTAGGACCTCCTAAATCAGGGGTGTCCAAACTTTTTCCACTGAGGGCCGCACACTGAAAAATCAAAGCAAGCGGGGGCCATTTTGATATTTTTTTGTATTTTAAAAACCAATACAATATATGTATAAAAGATATACATTAAGGCCTCCACTCAGGCCCAAGGGGTTGTGGTCCAAAAAATATTCAAAATGTGTCATTATTCAGTATTATTATCTCTAGATTAAGGGGTCACCAACGCGGTGCCCGCGGGCACCAGGTAGCCCGTAAGGACCAGATGAGTCGCCCGCTGGCCTGTTCTAAAAATAGCTCAAATAGCAGCACTTACCAGTGAGCTGCCTCTATTTTTTAAATTGTATTTATTTACTAGCAAGCTGGTCTCGCTTTGCCTGACATTTTTAATTCTAAGAGAGACAAAACTCAAATAGAATTTGAAAATCCAAGAAAATATTGTAAAGACTCGGTCTTCACTTGTTTAAATATTTTTTTTTTTACTTTGCTTCTTATAACTTTCAGAAATACAATTTTAGAGAAAATATACAACCTTAAAAATGATTTTAGGATTTTTAAACACATATACCTTTTTACCTTTTAAATTCCTTCCTCTTTTTTCCTGACAATTGAAATCAATGTTCAAGTGATTTTTTTTTTTTTTTATTGTAAAGAATAATAGATACATTTTAATTTGATTCTTCATTTTAGCTTCTGTTTTTTCAACAAAGAATATTTGTGAAATATTTCTTCAAACTTATTATGATTAAAATTAAAAGAAATTTTTCTGGCAAATCTAGAAAATCTGTAGAATCAAATTTGAATCTTATTTCAAAGTCTTTTGAATTTTTTTTTTTTAATTTTTGTTCTGGAAAATCTAGACCGATATTATCGGCCGATATATGCATTAAAATGTAATATCGGAAATTATCGGTATCGTTTTTTTTTATTATCGGTATTGTTTTTTTTTTTTTTTTTTTAAATTAAATCCACATAAAAAACACAAGATACACTTACAATTAGTGCACCAACCCAAAAAACCTCCCTCCTCATTCACACAAAAGGGTTGTTTCTTTCTGTTATCAATATTCTGGTTCCTACATTATATATCAATATATATCAATACAGTCTGCAAGGGATACAGTCCGTAAGCACACATGATTGTGCGTGCTGCTGCTCCACTAATAGTACTAACCTTTAACAGTTAATTTTACAAATTTTCATTCATTACTAGTTTCTATGTAACTGTTTTTATATTGTTGTACTTTCTTTTTTACTCAAGAAAATGTTTTTAATATATTTATCTTATTTTACTAATTTTTTTAAAAAGGACCTTATCTTCACCATACCTGGTTGTCCAAATTAGGCATAATAATGTGTTAATTCCACGACTGCATATATCGGTTGATATCGGTATCGGTAATTAAAGAGTTGGACAATCTCGGAATATCGGATATCGGCAAAAAGCCATTATCGGACATCCCTAGAAATAATGATTTGTCTTTGTTAGAAATAGCTTGGTCCAATTTGTTATATATTCTAACAAAGTGTAGATTGGATTTTAACCTATTTAAAACATGTCATCAAATTTCTAAAATTAATCTTAATCAGGAAAAATTACTAATGATGTTCGTTCCATAAATTATTTTTAATTTTTTTTCAAAAAGATTAAAATTAGCTAGTTTTTCTCTTCTTTTTTTCAGTTGAATTTTGAATTTTAAAGAGTCGAAATTGAAGATAAACTATGTTTCAAAATTTAATTGTCTTTTTTTTTCGTGTTTTCTCCTCTTTTAAACCGTTCAATTAAGTGTAAATATCATTAATTATTAATAATAACATAGAGTTAAAGGTAAATTGAGCAAATTGGCTATTTCTGGCAATTTATTTAAGTGTGTATCAAACTGGTAGCCCTTCGCATTAATCACTACCCAAGAAGTAGCTCTTGGTTTCAAAAAGGTTGGTGACCCCTGCTCTAGATCAACATTAGGTCTATCTGTCAATATAACGTTTTTAAAGATTTAAAGGCCTACTGAAAGCCACTACTACCGAACATTTGATCGCTTGCTATAACTAGCTCGAGCTAGGAGCTAGGAGCTAGCATAACAAACATCTAGGTGTTTGTTATGCGGGATTAATTTATGGCATATTAAATATAAGCCTGGTTGTGTTGTGGCTAATAGAGTATATATATGTCTTGTGTTTATTTACTGTTGTAGTCATTCCCAGCTGAATATCAGGTCACCCCCGGCTCTCACAGCATCTTCCCTATCTGAATCGCTTCCACTCCCCACTAGTCCTTCACTTGCGTTTTCCTCATCCACAAATCCTTCATCCTCGCTCAAATTAATGGGGAAATCGTCGCTTTCTCGGTCCGAATCTCTCTCACTTCTGGCGGCCATCATTGTAAACAATAGGGAACTTTGCGGATATGTTCAATTGACTACGTCACGCTACTTCCGGTAGGGGCAAGCCTTTTTTTTTATATCAGATACCAAAAGTTGCGATCTTTATCGTCGTTGTTTTATACTAAATCCTTTCAGCGAAAATATGGCAATATCGCGAAATGATCAAGTATGACACATAGAATAGATCTGCTATCTCCGTTTGAATAAAAAAAAAATAATTTCAGTAGGCCTTTAAGTCGTATGCTCTTTTTGTCAAAGAAAACCCTGTTTTTTTAATGGAAAAAACACAAAATATGCAATATTTTCACCCAATAAAATTTTTAAGAGGAATATTTCAGATTATATAATAATTGGAGCCTTAAAAAGGTCAATAACACCATTGATTTTAATTCATTATTATTTTTTGAGCAATGAAACTTCAAAACAAATCACACAAAAATTATTGGGGAACCAAAAGGGTTAAAGTGTTAAAGTGTTAAAAAATAATTTTTACTGTTTACTTTTAACACAATAATCTCCAGATCAACTTCAGATCTATCCGTCGATTATATGTTGTGTTGTTGTTAATGTTTTTTGTTTGTTCGTTTTAGGCCCTTCTTTAAAAAAAAAAAAAAAAAAAAAGCTCTATTTTTTTTATATGGCAAACACAAAATATGCAACATTTTCCCCAAAAAATATCTCAAAGTGCAATATTTAATGTGACGTCATTGGAGCCTTGGATCGGTCAATAATTCATAATAACATTGATTTTGATTCATTATTATTTTTTAAAGAAAGAAACAGCCTGCATGGCAGCTTTGTGTTATTAGAGGAAACATTGCAACATTTTCTTGTTACATTTCACCTGTTTGCTCTTTTATACCACTTTTTATGTTTAAAATGTTTTTAATCGTATTAAAAAATGACCTGCGGGCCACAAATGGCCCCCGGGCCGCACTTTGGACACCCCTGTCCTAAATAGTACAATCCTACGTTAAATACAAAGAGAATACAACAAATCTTTTTCTACTTATATTCAATTAAATAGACTGCAAAGACAAGATATTTCATGTTCACACTGAGAAACTTTGTTATTTTTCTGCTAATATTAGCTCATTTGGAATTTGATGGGCTACAACATGTTTAAAAAAAGCTGGCACAAGTGGCAAAAAAGAGTGAGAAAGTTAAAGAATGCTCATCCGAGACTTATTCGGAACATCCCACAGGTGAACAGGCTAATTGGGGAACAGGTGGGGTGCCATGATTGGGTAAGAGTAAGTAAGTAAGAGTCCATCCATCCATCCATGCATCTTCTTCTGCTTATCCGAGGTCGGGTCGCGGGGGCAGCAGCCTAAGCAGGGAAACCCAGACTTCCCTCTCCCCAGCCACTTCATCCAGCTAACCTACAAACGTTGCTCAGAGTGATGAATGAAGAATCCATATGAGTAGAAACGCTACGGATGGCTAGAAGACTGAACGGTTGAAAAAAAACAACAACCCAAAAACACTGGCGGGAAATGGAGGGACACTGCAGCACCTGCAGTGAGCGAACTCATCCAAAGGACGGCGCCTGGCACGGACAATAAAACACCTTCTTAGTGTATTTGCTTTGTTTTTTTGTTCAAACAAAACTTTTTATCATAGCTGTCAGCCAAGAATCAATCAATCAATCAATGTTTACTTATATAGCCCTAAATCCCGAGTGTCTCAAAGGGCCGCGCAGGCCACAGCGACACCCTCGGCTCAGATCCCACATCAGAAAAATCCATAAATCAGCCACACCGTTTTAAAAGCCGCAGGGTTCAAAGTGTAGGGGGGAAAAAAGTAGCGGCTTCTAGTCTGTAAAATACGGTAATGAACAATACACGAGTCAATCGTCTCAGTTTTTAAAAACAAAAAATGAAGTCAGCGTTTGAGGCCAAAACAGGAATAAAATATAAATATAAATATAAATATAAATATAAATATAAATAGAAATAGAAATATAAATAGAAATATAAATATAAACATCTGTGTTTGTGTGAACATTTCCTGTTAGCTTGTGCTCCGAGAGCAAAGTTAAGTTAAGTTAAAGTACCAATGATTGTCACACACACACTAGGTGTGGTGAAATTTGTCCTCTGCATTTGACCCATCACCCTTGATCACCCCCTGGGAGGTGAGGGGAGCAGTGGGCAGCAGCGGTGGCCGCGCCCGGGAATCATTTTTTTGTTGATTTAACCCCCAATTCCAACCCTTGATGCTGAGTACCAAGCAGGGAGGTAACGGCTCCCATTTTTACAGTCTTTGGTATGACTCGGCCGGGGTTTGAACTCACCACCTACCCGTCTCAGGGCGGACACTCTGACCACTAGGCCACTGAGTAAGAGACAAAGATGTGACCTTTCTCAGCCTCTCAATAACGTGCACTCATTATCATCATCGGATACAGCTCTTGTCACAAAGCGTGCGGGGGTACCTACGTGACAGGTGAGCGCACGGGCGTGCACGTGAGGCGGCGTGGACGTTAAGGACACCGAGGGCTTCGCACTGATCTCATTGTCGCTCCTGCTGACTCAGCATCCTGCCAGCGAGCTGCTGACCCAAAACTGTTCCCTCGCTTCCCCGGGAAGCCCCTCCTGCTCGTGTGTGTGTGTGTGTGTGTGTGTGTGTGTGTGTGTGTGTGTGTGTGTGTGTGTGTGTGTGTGTGTGTGTGTGTGTGTGTGTGTGTGTGTGTGTGTGTGATAAAGAGGGAGTAAAGGCTGAGTCGGCACCTTTACAGATAGTACAGTAGTATGGATGTTGAATAGTCACACTACTTGTCCGCCAAGAAGACATGGAGGTGTTTTATGGCAGGAAGGAGGTCCACCCATCCATCATCCATCATCTTCCGCTTATCCGAGGTCGGGTCGCGGGGGCAGCAGCCTAAGCAGGGAAGCCCAGACTTCCCTCTCCCCAGCCACTTCGTGCAGCTCTTCCCGGGGGATCCCGAGGCGTTCCCAGGCCAGCCGGGAGACATAGTCTTCCCAACGTGTCCTGGGTCTTCCCCGTGGCCTCCTACCGGTCAGACGTGCCCGGAACACCTCCCTAGGGAGGCGTTCGGGTGGCATCCTGACCAGATGCCCGAACCACCTCATCTGGCTCCTCTCCTTGTGGAGGAGCAGCGGCTTTACTTTGAGCTCCCCCCGGATGGCAGAGCTTCTCACCCTATCTCTAAGGGAGAGACCCGCCACCTGGTGGAGGAAACTCATTTCGGCCGCTTGTACCCGTGATCTTGTCCTTTCGGTCATAACCCAAAGCTCATGACCATAGGTGAAGATGGGAACGTAGATCGACCGGTAAATTGAGAGCTTTGCCTTCCGGCTCAGCTCCTTCTTCACCGCTACGGATGGCCAGACGGTTCACCGGACGGAGTGACTGATGGACGGTGTGTCGCTGTCTTCTAGTGCTACGGACGGACGGACGGTGTGTCGCTGTCTACTAGCGCTACGGACGGACAAACGGACGGACAGTCCGACGGACGAAGGGAAGGATGGTGTGTCACTGTCTTGTAGCGCTACGGGCGGACGGACAGACGGGCGGTCCGACGGACGGACAGAGAGACAGCTTCTCACCCTATCTCTAAGGGAGAGCCCCGCCACCCGGTGGAGGAAACTCATTTCGGCCGCTTGTACCCGTGATCTTGTCCTTTCGGTCGTAACCCAAAGCTCATGACCATAGGTGAGGATGGGAACGTAGATCGACCGGTAAATTGAGGGACCTTAGATCGACCGGTAAATTGAGAGCTTTGCCTTCCGGCTCAGCTCCTTCTTCACCGCTACGGATGGCCAGACGGTTCACCGGACGGAGGGACTGATGGACGGTGTGTCGCTGTCTTCTAGTGCTACGGACAGACGGACGGACGGACGGTGTGTCGCTGCCTACTAGCGCTACGGACGGACAAACGGATGGACAGTCCGACGGACGAAGGGACGGACGGTGTGTCACTGTCTTGTAGCGTTACGGGCGGACGGACAGACGGGCGGTCTGACGGACGGACAGAGAGACAGCTTCTCACCCTATCTCTAAGGGAGAGCCCCGCCACCCGGCGGAGGAAACTCATTACGGCCGCTTTTACCCGTGATCTTGTCCTTTCGGTCGTAACCCAAAGCTCATGACCATAGGTGAGGATGGGAACGTAGATTGACCGGTAAATTGAGGGAACGTAGATCGACCGGTAAATTGGGAGCTTTGCCTTCCGGCTCAGCTCCTTCTTCACCGCTACGGATGGCCAGACGGTTCACCGGACGGAGGGACTGATGGACGGTGTGTCGCTGTCTTCTAGTGCTACGGACAGACGGACGGACGGACAGTGTGTCGCTGCCTACTAGCGCTACGGACAGACAAACGGACGGACAAACGGACGGACAGTCCGGCGGACGAAGGGACGGACGGTGTGTCACTGTCTTGTAGCGCTACGGGCGGACGGACAGACGGGCGGTCCGATGGACGGACAGAGGGACAGCTTCTCACCCTATCTTTAAGGGAGAGCCCCGCCACCCGGCGGAGGAAACTCATTTGGGCCGCTTGTACCCGTGATCTTGTCCTTTTGGTCATAACCCAAAGCTCATGACCATAGGTGAGGATGGGAACGTAGATCGACCGGTAAATTGAGGGAACGTAGATCGACCGGTAAATTGAGGGAACGTAGATCGACCGGTAAATTGAGAGCTTTGCCTTCCGGCTCAGCTCCTTCTTCACCGCTACGGATGGCCAGACGGTTCACCGGACGGAGGGACTGATGGACGGTGTGTCGCTGTCTTCTAGTGCTACGGACAGACGGACGGACGGACGGTGTGTCGCTGCCTACTAGCGCTACGGACGGACAAACGGATGGACAGTCCGACGGACGAAGGGACGGACGGTGTGTCACTGTCTTGTAGCGTTACGGGCGGACGGACAGACGGGCGGTCTGACGGACGGACAGAGAGACAGCTTCTCACCCTATCTCTAAGGGAGAGCCCCGCCACCCGGCGGAGGAAACTCATTACGGCCGCTTTTACCCGTGATCTTGTCCTTTCGGTCGTAACCCAAAGCTCATGACCATAGGTGAGGATGGGAACGTAGATTGACCGGTAAATTGAGGGAACGTAGATCGACCGGTAAATTGGGAGCTTTGCCTTCCGGCTCAGCTCCTTCTTCACCGCTACGGATGGCCAGACGGTTCACCGGACGGAGGGACTGATGGACGGTGTGTCGCTGTCTTCTAGTGCTACGGACAGACGGACGGACGGACAGTGTGTCGCTGCCTACTAGCGCTACGGACGGACAAACGGACGGACAGTCCGACGGACGAAGGGACGGACGGTGTGTCACTGTCTTGTAGCGTTACGGGCGGACGGACAGACGGGCGGTCCGACGGACGGACAGAGAGACAGCTTCTCACCCTATCTCTAAGGGAGAGCCCCGCCACCCGGCGGAGGAAACTCATTTGGGCCGCTTGTACCCGTGATCTTGTCCTTTCGGTCGTAACCCAAAGCTCATGACCATAGGTGAGGATGGGAACGTAGATCGACCGGTAAATTGAGGGAACGTAGATCGACCGGTAAATTGAGAGCTTTGCCTTCCGGCTCAGCTCCTTCTTCACCGCTACGGATGGCCCGACGGTTCACCGGACGGAGGGACTGACGGACGGTGTGTCGCTGCCTACTAGTGCTACGGACGGACAAACGGACGGACAGTCCGACGGACGAAGGGACGGACGGTGTGTCACTGTCTTGTAGCGTTACGGGCGGACGGACAGACGGGCGGTCCGACGGACGGACAGAGAGACAGCTTCTCACCCTATCTCTAAGGGAGAGCCCCGCCACCCGGCGGAGGAAACTCATTTGGGCCGCTTGTACCCGTGATCTTGTCCTTTCGGTCATAACCCAAAGCTCATGACCATAGGTGAGGATGGGAACGTAGATCGACCGGTAAATTGAGAGCTTTGCCTTCCGGCTCAGCTCCTTCTTCACCACAACGGATCGATACAGCGTCCGCATTACTGAAGACGCCGCACCGAACCGCCTGTCGATCTCACGATCCACTCTTCCCTCACTCGTGAACAAGACTCCTAGGTTCTTCAACTCCTCCACTTGGGTCAGGGTCTCCTCCCCAACCCGGAGACGGCACTCCACCCTTTTCCGGGCGAGAACCATGGACTCGGACTTGGAGGTGCTGATTCTCATGACGGAAGGAGTTGTGTTACAAAAAAAGATGGACGTGTCATACCTTTGTCAATAAAGTTTGGATTCATTCTTTAATTGTTTTTACGTTACGAGTGACTTTAGTTATTAGCGATCAACTTATATTTACACTTGCAGGACAATTAAGAAACGATGTGACACTCTGCATTACTTTCAGTGAAGTTACTGGTACAGGTGAGTGAGTTCTACTTCCTGTGCATACAGGTGACGTGTTTTATGGCGCTAATAACGTTGTTGCACTCGAGGCAGGGAAGGTCTGAGGTGTTGTGACTTTAATGCACACACCTGGGCAAGGGGCGGCAGGTAAGGTGCACTATACGTTCATCTGTCATCGCTGTCTTCTAGCGCCACGTACGGACGGACGTTAGACGGCCCAACGAACCGACGGACGGTTTGTCACTGTCTTCTAGCGCTACGGACAGACGGTCCAACGGATGGACGGACGGTGTGTCGGTGTCTTCTAGCGCTACGGACGGTTCGACGGATGGAGGGACTGACGGACGATGTGTCGCTGTGTTCTAGTGCTAAGGACGGACAAACGGATGGAGAGACAGAGGGATGGACGGACGGTGTGTCACTGTCTTCTAGCGCTACGGACGGACGGTCCGACAGATAGAAGGAAGGACGGATGGTGTGTCACTGTCTTCTAGCGCTACAGACGGACAAACGGACGGACGGTCCGACGGACGGACGGTGTGTCGCTGTCTTCTAGCGCTACGGACGGACAAACGGACGGACGGTCCGACGGATGGACGGTGTGTCGCTGTCTTCTAGCGCTACGGACGGACGGTCCAACGGATGGACGGATGGTGTGTCGGTGTCTTCTAGTGTTACGGATGGTTCGAAGGATGGAGGGACTGACGGACGGTGTGTCGCTGTCTTCTAGCGCTGCGGACGGACAAGCGGAGGGATGGACGGACGGTGTGTCACTGTCTTCTAACGCTATGGACGGACGGGCGGACGGTCCGACAGACAGTAGGACGGACGGTGTGCCATTGTCTTCTAGCGCTAAGGACGGTCCGGCGGACGGACGGTGTGTCGCTGTCTTCTAGCGCTAGGGACGGACAGACGGTCTAACGGATGGTGTGTCGCTGTCTTCTAGCACTACGGACGGAGGGACTGACGGATGGTATGGTGCTGTCTTCTTGTGCTACGGACGGACGGACGGATGGTTCGACGGACGGATGGACGGACGGACGGTGTGTTGCTGTCTTGTAGCGCTACGGACGGACGAACGGACAGACGGCCCTGACAGACGGGCGATCCGACGGATGGAGGGACGGAAGGAGAGACAGACGGAGAGATGGACAGAAAGACGGACGGAGAGACGGACAGAGAGACGGACGGATGGACGGTGTGTCGCTGTCTTCTAGTCCTACGGACGGATGGACGGTGTGTGGCTGTCTTGTAGCGCTACGGACGGACGGGCAGAGAGACGGACAGACGGACGGTGTGTCGCTGTCTTGTAGCGCTACAGACGGACGGACAGGGGCGGTCCGACGGACGGACGGACGGATGGACGAAGGGACGGTGTGTCGCTGTCTTCTAACACTGTGGACGGACGGACAGTCTGTCGTTGTCTTGTAGCGCTACGGACGGATGGACGGTGTGTTGCTGTCTTCTAGTGCTACTGACGGATGGGCGGTCTGATGGACGGACGAAGGGATGGACGGACGGACGTACGGAGTGTCACTGTGTTCTAGCGCTACAGATGGTCCGACGGACGGACGGACGGACACACACACACACTCACACAGCAGGGGGGGAGGACAGTGGCTGCTCAGTATGCAGCCCTGACATTGTCCACATCTGATACGGGACATTAGCCCCTAACTCCGCCCACACACCACTGCCCTTCACTTGATGTTAATAGAGAAATATGACACAGCACATCATTTGTCTTTGTTAGCATGGCAGCTGATTTAAATGCATGTGTTTACCTCCTGCAGACAGGTGAGGACAGGGGGCAGGGCGGTGTGTGTGTATTAAGGGATGCAAGCATCTCATTCAGATTTATTGATCCTGTCCACCTCCCAACAAGAACACACACACACACACACAGTGTGTGACACTAGAACACACCCTCATTACACAAGATACATGTTTAGAAAGTTGATCAAGTGTTGCTTGATTGTGTAATAATTCATCCATTACACACCCTCAATTCTTACAACATGTTCCAGTTCACTGGTGTGCTCTCAAAGAGACGAGTTCACTGGTATTGTCTTAAAGAGACAAGTTCACTGCTATGGTCTTAAAGAGACAAGTTCACTGGTATTGTCTTAAAGAGACAAGTTCACTGCTATGGTCTTAAAGAGACAAGTTCACTGGTATGGTCTTAAAGAGACAAGTTCACTGCTATGGTCTTACAGAGACAAGTTCACTGCTATGGTCTTAAAGAGACAAATTCACTGGTATGGTCTTAAAGAGACAAGTTCACTGGTATGGTCTTAAAGAGACAAGTTCACTGCTATGGTCTTAAAGAGACAAGTTCACTAGTATGGCCTCAAAGAGACAAGTTCACTGGTATGGTCTTAAAGAGACAAGTTCACTGGTATGGTCTTAAAGAGACAAGTTCACTGGTATGGTCTTAAAGAGACAAGTTCACTGCTATGGTCTCAAAGAGACAAGATCACTGGTATGGTCTCAAAGAGACAAGTTCACTGGTATGGTCTTAAAGAGACAAGTTCACTGGTATGGTCTTAAAGAGACAAGTTCACTGGTATGGTCTTAAAGAGACAAGTTCACTGCTATGGTCTCAAAGAGACAAGATCACTGGTATGGTCTCAAAGAGATAAGTTCACTGGTATGGTCTTAAAGAGACAAATTCACTGGTATGGTCTTAAAGAGACAAGTTCACTGGTATGGTCTTATAAAGAGACAAGTTCACTGGTATGGTCTCAAAGAGACAAGTTCACTGGTATGGTCTTAAAGAGACAAGTTCACTGGTATGGTCTTAAAGAGACAAGATCACTGCTATGGTCTCAAAGAGACAAGATCACTGGTATGGTCTCAAAGAGATAAGTTCACTGGTATGGTCTTAAAGAGACAAATTCACTGGTATGGTCTTAAAGAGACAAGTTCACTGGTATGGTCTTATAAAGAGACAAGTTCACTGGTATGGTCTCAAAGAGACAAGTTCACTGGTATTGTGTTAAAGAGACAAGTTCACTGGTATGGTCTTAAAGAGACAAGTTCACTGGTATGGTCTCAAAGAGGCAAGTTCACTAGTATGGTCTCAAAGAGACAAGTTCACTGGTATGGTCTTAAAGAGACAAGTTCACTGGTATGGTCTTACAGAGACAAGTTCACTGGTATGGTCTTACAGAGACAAGTTCACTGGTATGGTCTTAAAGAGACAAGTTCATGCACTAAGCAAAGAGAACATATTATGCTAGATCCACTCGAAGTCCATTGCACCGGTCCCCTCCAAGGTTTTTCATTGTCCCATTGGGTTGAGTTTTTCCTTGCCATGATGTGGGATCTGAGCCGAGGATGTCGTTGCGGCTTGTGCAGCCCTTTGAGACACTCGTGATTTAGGGCTATATAAGTCAACATTGATTGATTGATTGATCTTGTTCTTCTGGTATGATGTTTGCCCGCTCATAGAATGTTCTCACCACTGATAGTTTGTGTGCTGTGGGATGTTCCGAGGTCCAGAGTAGATATTGGTGGGTGTGTGTTGGTTTTGGATGAACAGTAATGTTTTGACTGCCGTCTTTCTGTCGGTACCAGCTTCTGTCCGAGCTTTGAGGGTCATCTAACCCCGCACAATGTGTGCGTTTCTTTCAACTGTTTGGTATTCGCGCATTCTTTCATCAGTCCTGCCATTAATCCATAAATCAATGGGTCAATGCCACGGAGCCTGGAAGCTCTCAGCCATATCGACCTGTCATGGAAAACCACGATGATCACTGGGCTTTTCATGCAAAAACTCCACCTCGACATCCGTCAAGGTACCAAGTACTGTGGACAAACGTCACAGGTGATTCTTTTGAGCAATGCTCGGCCGGTCGTCGGGTTCCGGGTGGGGCGCAGATGAATCATCCGAGCGGTTCTAAGAGTGGCATAGTGTGAAGCTATTGATCTGCGGGCCACATTGTCATGCATGTAAACAGTCTGGCATTACTGGGCACACTTTGTCATGTGTGGAATGTCAAAGCTCATACATTACACTGTTAAAACACCCTCATCACTCCATGCTAATGCTACACTTCACCAATATGCCCTCCAATGTGCACTATATTGTGTGTGTGTGTGCGTTACACTACTATATATATTGCTCAATCCACTTTAGGGCTGATTATGAGGGTGTAGATTGATAGTAGGCCTTGACACACTCTTTAATCATATTGGCATTTCCGCCGCAAAGAGAAATGGTAGTTATTATGGACTAGCATCGTGACATCATGTAGCGGCTTTAGTTCACACCCTGAGAAGGCTCGGAGTGAAAACCCATGTCTGGCATTTGGATAAGAACTAACGTGAATGTGTGAGGAATATTAGAATGTGTAGGGTTAGGGTTTACTAAGATCCAAACACCACGCGGTAAACAGTGTGTGCAATCTATAAAATGGTGTGTTCTACTAGTGGCCGTGTTGCGTGCCTAATGCGGCCCCTCGAGTCAAAAAGTTTGGACCCCGCTGCATTGAAATAATAATAATAATAATAATAACAATAATAGATTTTATTTGCAAAAGAACTTTACATTGAGCAAACAACCTCAAAGTGCTACAGTGCATTTAAAAAACACAAAAACAACAACGCTAAAACCACAAATAGCTGCCCCCAACAAGTACAATAAATAGTCAAATAAATAGTAAAAATAGCTAGAAGTAGCACACATATATCTAAAAAAAAGGCTTTTTTAAAAAGAAGGGTTTTTAAGCCTTTTTTAAAAAGCATCCACAGTCTGTGGTGCCCTCAGGTGGTCAGGGAGAGCGTTCCACAGACTGGGAGCGGCGGAGCAGAAAGCCCCGGTCTCCCATAGTCCGGAGCTTTGTCCTCTGAGGTTGGAGGAGGTTAGCCTGTCCGGAGCGGAGGTGTCGTGTGGAGGATTTGGGGGTGAGTTCTTTGAGGTAGAGGGGGGGCATTTCCATGGTGGCACTTTTAACTTGTGTGCAACAATAAATAAATACTGGAAAATTCCCGCGGAAATTTGGATGTGACTGCTATCTGTGCCCCTGGACCATCCGTGCCGTCGTGCATTTAAGATAGTGCCGAGTGTCTGAATCCGCTTACATTAAAATGCTAACATTTAGCATGTGTGCAAACGTTAGCATGACGACAGTTAGCATGTGTCATATACCAAGTTATATGACTCTGGTGTAAACGGTTGCAACGAGATCAAAAAGTTTGAGATTTAGCCGACTTTCTTGGCTTTGAGGGCCACCAGAAGCCACATGGAGACACATGAGCACCATAAAAGTGACATTTTCTGAGAGAGGACATGTGTCAACGTTTTCACCGAAGCACACGACAGTGGCACAAATAGGTGTGGCTGTGAGGACAGGTTGTCCACCGAAGAAAAGCACATTTTCCGGGGCTTCCATTCTCTGGAAAATTAGAGTATGGCCAACCCAGCCAAAGCCAAACGTTGCACGTCAAAACTTTTTCGCCAGGGTTAAAGTAGACAACAGTGTGAACAAAACGAGACGTTAATCACCGAGCTACGTAAAAGGATGGCTGAGCCACAAGAGGCGGTAATCTCGCAGGTTGGAACGATCTGTTGGAAATAATCCGCGATTATAAAGGTGCATACACATTCAATTGGCCCATTTTTTTTGTTTATTCGTGAATAGTGTTGCCATGGTAACACGAAATGCTCCCAATTTAGAGTACCCCCCTCGGCGCGAACGAGACCTTTACGACGCTATAACATATGTGGGGGTTCGTTGTCCGGTTCGTCACGTATTAAGCGGAAGAGAAAAATGCGGAACTATAATAAAGTTTGAAATATGAGCAATAATAGGTGGCCTACTCAGTGGCCTAGTGGTTAGAGTGTCCGCCCTGAGATCGGTAGGTTGTAGGTTCAAACCCCGGCCGAGTCATACCAAATGCACTCAGCATCAAGGTGTCACGGCATTGTACATACA
>NC_084733.1:6372258-6389758 GCF_033978785.1 Entelurus aequoreus | reverse complement strand
TTTATATTTTATTTTTCCCAAATGATGATTTATTTTATATTTTAAACTTAGAATTTTGGCAGTATTATAATAAAAGTCGTCATTTTACTCAACGCAAGTCAACATTTTTCCAAAAAAAATAAAAATTTGTGCAATATTATGATAAGAGTTAGAATTTTACTCAACAGTTGCAATTTTACAAGAAAAGCTTAACATTTTGGCAATTTTATGAAAAATTTTATAATTTTACTCGATAAGTCACATTTTTTTTTAAAAAACTTAAACATTTTGGTAATATTATAATAATAATCGGAATTTTACTAGGCAAAATGATGACAAAAATCATAATTTTACTCCAAAACTGTCACTATTTTACAACGACAACAAACAAATTGGCAATATTGTGATAAAAGTCAGAATTGTATGACAAATGTCACCATTGAGCATTAAAAATTAATATATTTACACAAAAAAGTAATAATTTTACAAGAAAATATTGCAATATTACAGAAATAAAAAGAATATGAGGAATTGTTCCCAATTTTATTAGAAAAAAGTCGACACATTTTGAGAAAAAGACTGCTTTTAGCTATTTAAAAGAAAAAAGTTTTAATTTTTTTTTAATCTTAATTATTTACTTCAAGTTATTACAGTATGTCTCTATATACATATGTATTTTATTGTTTTATTAATTTTGGCCAAAGGGGGTGCATTTCAATTTTTTACTCACACTTGTTATTTCATATGTTGACCAGAATTTTTTTCATAACATTTTGGCAATTTTATGAAAAAAATCATAATTTTGCTCGACAAGTCACATTTTTATAAGAAAACTTCAACATTTTGGCAATATTATAATAATAATCGGAATTTTACTTGGCAAAATGATGACAAAAATCATAATTTTACTCCAAAAATGTCACTATTTTACAACAACAACAAAAAAATTGGCAATATTGTGATACAAGTCAGAATTGTATGACAAATGTCACCATTTAGCATTAAAAATTAATATATTTACACAAAAAAGTAATAATTTTACAAGAAAATATTGCAATATTACAGAAATAAAAATAATATGAGGAATTGTTCACAATTTTATAAGAAAAAAGTCGACACATTTTGAGAAAAAGACTGCTTTTAGCTATTTAAAAGAAAAAAGTTTAAAAAAAATTTTAATCTTAATTATTTACTTCAAGTTATTACAGTATGTCTCTGTATACATATGCATTTTATTGTTTTATTAATTTTGGCCAAAGGGGGTGCATTTCAATTTTTTACTCACACTTGTTATTTCATATGTTGACCAGAATTTTTTTCATAACATTTTGGCAATTTTATGAGAAAACTCATAATTTTGCTCGACAAGTCACATTTTTATAAGAAAACTTCAACATTTTGGCAATATTATAATAATAATCTGAATTTTACTTGGCAAAATGATGACAAAAATCATAATTTTACTCCAAAAATGTCACTATTTTAAAACGACAACAAACAAATTGGCAATATTGTGATAAAAGTCAGAATTTCATGACAAATGTCACCATTTAGCATTAAAAATTAATATATTCACACAAAAAAGTAATAATTTTACGAGAAAATATTGCAATATTACAGAAATAAAAACAATGTGATATATTGTTCCCAATTTGTGAGAAAAAGACTGTTTTTAGTTATTTAAAAAAAAATGTGTAATTGGTTTTTAATATTTATTATTTACTTCGTTTTTACAGTATGTCTCTATATACAGTACATATTTATTTTATTGTTTTATTAATTTTGGCCAAAGGGGGTGCATTTAAATTTCTTACACACACTTGTTATTTCATATGTTGACCATAATTTTTTTCATAAGATTTTGGCAATTTTATGAAAAAAGTCATAATTTTACTCGACAAGTCACATTTTTATATGAAAACTTCAACATTTCGGCAATATTATAATAATAATCGGAATTTTACTTGGCAAAATGATGACAAAAATCATAATTTTACTCAAAAAAATGTCACTATTTTACAACAACAACAAACAAATTGGCAACATTGTGATAAAAGTCAGAATTGTATGACAAATGTCACCATTTAGCATTAAAAATTAATATATTTACACAAAAAAGTAATAATTTTACAAGAAAATATTGCAATATTACAGAAATAAAAAGAATATGAGAAATTGTTCCCATTTTTATAAGAAAAAAGTCGACACATTGTGAGAAAAAGACTGCTTTTAGTTATTTAAAAGAAAAAAGTTTTAATTGTTTTTTAATCTTAATTATTTACTTCAAGTTATTACAGTATGTCTCTATATACATATGTATTTTATTGTTTTATTAATTTTGGCCAAAGGGGGTGCATTTCAATTTCTTACACACACTTGTTATTTCATATGTTGACCAGAATTGTTTTATAAAGTTTTGGCAATTTTATGAAAAAAAGTCATAATTTTACTCGACAAGTCACATTTTTATAAGAAAACTTCAACATTTTGGCAATATTATAATAACAATCGGAATTTACTTGGCAAACTGATGACAAAAATCATAATTTTACTCCAAAAATGTCACTATTTTACAACGACAACAAACAAATTGGCAACATTGTGATAAAAGTCAGAATTGTATGACAAATGTCACCATTTAGCATTAAAAATTATTATATTTACACAAAAAACTAATAATTTTACGAGAAAATATTGCAATATTACAGAAATAAAAAGAATATGAGAAATTGTTCCCAATTTTATAAGAAAAAAGTCGACACATTGTGAGGAAAAAGACTGCTTTTAGTTATTTAGAAAAAAAAAAGCTTAATTGGTTTTTAATTTTTATTATTTACTTTGTTATTACAGTATGTCTCTATATACATATTTATTTTATTGTTTTATTAATTTTGGCCAAAGGGGGGTGCATTTCAATTTCTTACACACACTTGTTATTTCATATGTTGGCCAGAATTTTTTTCATAAATTTTTTATGAAAAAAGTCATAATTTTACTCGACAGGTCACATTTTTATAAGAAAACTTAAACATTTTGGCAATATTATAATAATAATCGGAATTTTACTTGGCAAAATGATGACACAAATCATAATTTTACAAAAAAAATGTCACTATTTTACAAAAACAACAAACAAATTGGCAATATTGTGATAAAAGTCAGAATTTTATGACAAATGTCACCATTTAGCATTAAAAATTAATATATTTACACAAAAAAGTCATAATTTTACGAAAAAATATTGCAATATTACAGAAATAAAAAACATATGAGAAATTGTTTTAAATTTTATAAGAAAAAAGTCGACACATTGTGAGAAAAAGACTGCTTTTAGTTATTTAAAAAAAAAAAGTTTAATTGGTTTTTAATCTTCATTATTTACTTCAAGTTATTACAGTATGTCTCTATATACATATATATTTTATGGTTTTATTAATTTTGGCCAAAGGGGGTGCATTTCAATTTCTTACACACACTTGTTATTGTATATGTTGACCAGAATTTTTTTATACAATTTTGGCAATTTTATGAAAAAAAGTCATACATTTACTCGACAAGCCACATTTTTATAAGAAAAATTAAACATTTTGGCAACATTATAATAACAATCGGAATTTTACTTGGCAAAATGATGACAAAAATCATAATTTTACTCAAAAAAATTTCACTATTTTACAACGGCAACAAACAAATTGGTAATATTGTGCTAAAAGTCAGAATTTGATGACACATGTCACCATTTAGCATTAAAAATGAATATATTTACAGAAAAAAGTAATAATTTTATTAGAAAATATTGCAATATTACAGAAATAAAAAACATAAGAGAAATTGTTTCCAATTTTATAAGAAAAAAGTTGACACATTGTGAGAAAAAGACTGCTTTTAGTTATTAAAAAAAAAAAGTTTAATTGGTTTTTAATCTTCATTATTTACTTCAAGTTATTACAGTATGTGTCTATATACATATATATTTTATGGTTTTATTAATTTTGGCCAAAGGGGGTGCATTTCAATTTCTTACACACACTTGTTATTTCATATGTTGACCAGAATTTTTTTCATAAAATGTTGGCAATTTTATGAAAAAAGTCATAATTTTACTCGACAAGTCACATTTTTATAAGAAAACGTAAACATTTTGGCAATATTATAAGAATAATCGGAATTTTACTTGGCAAAATGATGACAAAAATCATAATTTTACACAAAAAATTTTCACTATTTTACAACAACAACAAACAAATTGGCAACATTGTGATAAAAGTCAGAATTTTATGACATCTGTTTAGCTTTGTCAACAATCAGTGGGGAAAATAGCAACAAATCAAGCATGACCTTCTTACACTTGCACTATATGAACGTCATTATATTGAAAGTTTTCTCAGGTTAAAAAAAGCATTCTTTTTTTCATTGGGAGAGTTCCTTCTTCAAAGGAAACATGCAGTTATCAAGTATGATGTAAGAGAGCTTAGATCTAATGAAGTCAGCGTTGAGGCTGATGTAAATGCTTGTCCTAATAAAAGGCTGCCTAGTTGGCAGCAGATTGAAGTGCTCGTTAGAATCAGGCTCAACGCCGGGCATCTCCGGTCCGAGAGGGTTTGTGTGCGTCGGAGACGACGCAACATGAAAGCGGGGCTGGGGGTCACCTCTACAGAACTAGAATATTCAGACCCTCCTTAGGCTGTTCACCGTGAATTTGAATGTTGAGTAGAACTAAAGCATGTTTCTTATCTGTTATCAATCAATCAATCCATCAATGTTTATTTATATAGCCCTAAATCACAAGTGTCTCAAAGGGCTGCACCAGCCACGACGACATCCTCGGTTCAGAGCCCACATAATGGCAAGGAAAAACTCACAACCCAGTGGGATGTCAATGTGAATGACTATGAGAAACCTTGGAGAGGACTATTTTTTCACCCTTTTTTCTATCTACTACTCCTCCCACATTTTTCAACCAACTTCAAGCGTTCCACTGTCAAAACATTCCTCTTAATCGGGACAAAAAACTAAGTTGTTTTTTGAACTGGAAAAATCCTCAGTTTTCCCGAAATTCTATAATACCATTTGTCAATTAAAAATGTTACTACTTCAACATTTCTCGACCGATTTGAAAAATGTTAACACCAACCATTTCAACTCATTCACAACATTCAAAATATGTTAGCATTTTCCCCCCCAAAAATTCCAGCTTTTCCCGAAATTTCCATGAAATTTCCATTGAAAAGAATGGGACATTTTTCAAAGTCCCACATTTTTTATCCGATTCAAACCGTTCCAACTTCAAAATATTCAGCCTGTTCAGGAATTGTGTGCTCCTTTTCAACAATTATAAAAAAAAAATCCCGGATTTCAATTCATCCTGGAAATTCAAACAACCATTTTTCCACGTTCAACAAATTTCCAGGAATTCCTGTTTTGTTTTTTAACACTATTTCCAACCTTTTTTAGTGCGATGACTTCTTTCACATTTTCCAACCCACTTCAAGCGTTCCACCGTCAAAACATTCCTCTTAATCAGGACAAAAAACAAAGTTGTTTTTTGAACAGGAAAAATTCCCGGTTTTCCCGAAATTCCAGGAATCCCATTATGTGATTTCTCAATTAAAACTATTTGAACAATTTCAACACCAACTCATTCACAACATTCAAAATGTTTAGCATTTTCAAAAAAAAATCCCGCTTTTCCCGAAATTTCCATGAAATTCCCATTTAAAAGAATGGGACATTTTTCAAAGTTCCACAACTCCCACATTTTTTATCCGATTCAAACCGTTCCAACTTCAAAATATTCAGCCTGTTCAGGAATTGTGTGCTCCTTTTCAACAATTATTTAAAAAAAATCCCGGATCTCAATTCATCCTGGAAATTCAAACAACCATTTTTCCATGTTCAACAAATTTCCAGGAATTCCTTTTTTTTTTTTTTTTTTAACACTATTTCCAACCTTTTTTAGTGCGATGACTTCTTCCACATTTTCCAACCCACTTCAAGCGTTCCACCGTCAAAACATTCCTCTTAATCAGGACAAAAAACAAAGTTGTTTTTTGAACAGGAAAAATTCCCAGTTTTCCCAAAATTTCAGGAATTCCATAATGCCATTTCTCAATGAAAAAATATTTGAAAAATTCCAACACCAACTCATTCACAACATTCAAAATTTTAGCATTTTCCAAAAAAATTCCCGCTGTTCCCGAAATTCCCAAATTTCCATGAAATTCCCATTAAAAAGAATGGGACATTTTTCAAAGTCCCACAATTTATCCGATTCAAACCGTTCCAACTTCAAAATATTCAGCCTGTTCAGGAATTGTGTGCTCCTTTTCAACAATTATTTAAAAAAAATCCTGGATCTCAATTCATCCTGGAAATTCAAACAACCATTTTTCCATGTTCAACAAATTTCCAGGAATTCCTGTTTTGTTTTGTTTTTAACACTATTTCCAACCTTTTTTTGTGCGATGACTTCTTCCACATTTTCCAACCCACTTCAAGCGTTCCACCGTCAAAACATTCCTCTTAATCAGGACAAAAAACAAAGTTGTTTTTTGAACAGGAAAAATTCCCGGTTTTCCCAAAATTTCATGAATTCCATTATGCCATTTCTCAATGAAAAATATTTGAAAATTCCAACACCAACTCTTTCACAACATTCAAAATTTTAGCATTTTCAAAAAAAATTCCCGCTTTTCCCGAAATTCCCAAATTTCCTTGAAATTCCCATTAAAAAGAATGGGGCATTTTTCAAAGTCCCACATTTTATCCGATTCAAACCGTTCCAACTTCAAAATATTCAGCCTGTTCAGGAATTGTGTGCTTTCCCGAAATTCCCAAATTTCCAGGAATTCCTGTTTTTTGTTTTTTTTAACACTATTTCCAACCTTTTTTAGTGCGATGACTTCTTCCACATTTTGCAACCCACTTCAAGCGTTCCACCGTCAAAACATTCCTCTTAGTCAGGACAAAAAACAAAGTTGTTTTTTGAACAGGAAAAATTCCGGGTTTTCCCGAAATTCCATGAATTCCATTATGTCATTTCTCAATGAAAAATATTAGAAAAATTGCAACACCAACTCTTTCACAACATTCAACATTTTAGCATTTTCAAAAAAAATTCCCGCTTTTCCCGAAATTCCCAAATTTCCATGAAATTCCCATTAAAAAGAATGGGACATTTTTCAAAGTTCCACAACTCCCACATTTTTTATCCGATTCAAACCGTTCCAACTTTAAAATATTCAGCCTGTTCAGGAATTGTGTGCTCCCTTTCAAAGATTATATTAAAAAAAATCCCGGATTAAAAATTAATCCTGAAAATTCAAACAACCATTTTTCCATGTTCAACAAATTTTCAGGAATTCTGTTTTTTTTTAAACACTATTTCCAACCTTTTTTAGTGTGATGACGTCTTCCACATTTTTTAACCCACTTCAAGCGTTCCACCGTCAAAACATTCCTCTTAATCAGGAGAAAAAAACAAAGTTGTTTTTTTTAACAGGAAAAATTCCCAGTTTTCCCGAAAATCCATGAATTCCATTATGCCATTTCTCAATGAAAAATATTTGAAAAATTCCAACACCAACTCATTCACAACATTCAAAATTTTAGCAATTTCAAAAAAAATTCCAGTTTTTCCCGAAATTCCCAAATTTCCATGAAATTCCCATTAAAAAGAATTGGACATTTTTCAAAGTCCCACATTTTTTATCCGATTCAAACCGTTCCAACTTCAAAATATTCAGCCTGTTCAGGAATTGTGTGCTCCTTTTCAACAATTATTTAAAAAAAATCCCGGATCTCAATTCATCCTGGAAATTCAAACAACCATTTTTCCATGTTCAACAAATTTCCAGGAATTCCTGTTTTTTGTTTTTTTTAACACTATTTCCAACCTTTTTTTGTGCGATGACTTCTTCCACATTTTCCAACCCACTTCAAGCGTTCCACCGTCAAAACATTACTCTTAATCAGGACAAAAAACAAAGTTGTTTTTTGAACAGGAAAAATTCCCGGTTTTCCCAAAATTTCAGGAATTCCATAATGCCGTTTCTCAATTAAAAAATATTTGAAAAATTCCAACACCAACTCTTTCACAACATTCAAAATTTTAGCATTTTCAAAAAAAATTCCCGCTTTTCCCGAAATTCCAAAATTTCCTTGAAATTCCCATTGAAATCAATGGGACATTTTTCAAGGTTCCACAACTCCCACATTTTTTATCCGATTCTAACCGTTCCAACCCTAAAAATATCAGCCTGTTCAGGAATTGTGTGCTCCCTTTCAAAGATTATATTAAAAAAATCCCGGATTAAAAATTAATCCTGAAAATTCAAACAACCATTTTTCCATGTTCAACACATTTTCAGGAATTCTGTTTTTTTTAAACACTATTTCCAACCTTTTTTAGTGCGATGACTTCTTCCACATTTTTTAACCCACTTCAAGCGTTCCACCGTCAAAACATTCCTCTTAATCAGGACAAAAAAACAAAGTTGTTTTTTTTAACAGGAAAAATTCCCAGTTTTCCCGAAATTCCATGAATTCCATTATGCCATTTCTCAATGAAAAATATTTGAAAAATTCCAACACCAACTCATTCGCAACATTCAAAATTTTAGCATTTTCAAAAAAAATTCCCGTTTTTCCCGAAATTCCCAAATTTCCATGAAATTCCCATTAAAAAGAATGGGACATTTTTCAAAGTTCCACAACTCCCACATTTCTTATCCGATTCAAACCTTTCCAACTTCAAAATATTCAGCCAGTTCAGGAATTGTGTGCTCCTTTTCAACAATTATTTAAAAAAAATCCCGGATCTCAATTCATCCTGGAAATTCAAACAACCATTTTTCCATGTTCAACAAATTTCCAGGAATTCCTGTTTTGTTTTGTTTTTAACACTATTTCCAACCTTTTTTAGTGCGATGACTTCTTCCACATTTTCCAACCCACTTCAAGCGTTCCACCGTCAAAACATTCCTCTTAATCAGGACAAAAAACAAAGTTGTTTTTTGAACAGGAAAAATTCCCGGTTTTCCCAAAATTTCAGGAATTCCATAATGTCATTTCTCAATGAAAAAATATTTGAAAAATTCCAACACCAACTCTTTCACAACATTCAAAATTTTAGCATTTTCAAAAAAAAGTCCCGCTTTTCCCGAAATTCCCAAATTTCCATGAAATTCCCATTAAAAAGAATGGGACATTTTTCAAAGTCCCACATTTTATCCGATTCAAACCGTTCCAACTTCAAAATATTCAGCCTGTTCAGGAATTGTGTGCTCCTTTTCAACAATTATTTTAAAAAAATCCCGGATCTCAATTCATCCTGGAAATTCAAACAACCATTTTTCCATGTTCAACAAATTTCCAGGAATTCCTTTTTTTTTTTTTTAACACTATATCCAACCTTTTTTAGTGTGATGACGTCTTCCACATTTTTTAACCCACTTCAAGCGTTCCACCGTCAAAACATTCCTCTTAGTCAGGACAAAAAACAAAGTTGTTTTTTGAACAGGAAAAATTCCTGGTTTTCCCAAAATTTCAGGAATTCCATAATGTCATTTCTCAATGAAAAAATATTTGAAAAATTCCAACACCAACTCATTCACAACATTCAAAATTTTAGCATTTTCAAAAAAAATTCCCGCTTTTCCCGAAATTCCCAAATTTCCATGAAATTCCCATTAAAAAGAATGGGACATTTTTCAAAGTCCCACATTTTTTATCTGATTCAAACCGTTCCAACTTCAAAATATTCAGCCTGTTCAGGAATTGTGTTCTCCCTTTCAACAATTATAAAAAAAAATCCCGGATCTCAATTCATCCTGGAAATTCAAACAACCATTTTTCCATGTTCAACAAATTTCCAGGAATTCCTGTTTGGTTTTTTTAAATTCCCAAATTTCCATGAAATTCCCATTGAAAAGAATGGGACATTTTTCAAAGTTCCACAACTCCCACATTTTTTAATCAAATTCAAACCGTTCCAACTTCAAAATAAAGAACACACACACACACACACACACACACACACACACACACACACACACACACACACACACACACACACACACACACACACACACACACACACACACACACACACACACACACACACACACACACTCTCAAAGGCAGTGTATGGGCCAGCCAACATGTTTGGGGGTTGCCTCACACTTAATTGACCCATACAAAGAGACAAACGGGGGTAAAAGCCACACTCACACAGCACACACACCATGGCAGTGTGACTGGGTACACACACACACACGCACACACGCACACACACACACACGATATTAATTAACAATTTTATGCAAATGATGGGTTGGCGTCTAATTATTTCTGTTATTCCGGCAGCAGCTTTGAAGTGCCAGCAGTGGATTTAAATAGAGGGAGATTTCCATCACGTCACAGGAGATTACACACACACACACACACACACACACACACACACACACACACACACGCACACACACACACACACACACACACACACACACACACACACACACACACACACACACACACGCACGCACGAATACATGCAGTTATTCCACCCTGGAGGCAGGAAGCGGCGGTCCACTTGGCGGTGTAAAGAAGTGTGGGAGATGATCATCAGCACATTGTTCATCAGCGTGTTCTAGCAGAGCCTCCATGGCCTGTTTTGGTGTTGGCTTATGGGCCGGTAGTACAACTACATCAACCTTTACAGCACATATTTACACTCGGGGGCCACATTGAGAGAAAAAGAGACTGGGGGGGGCCAATGTATATGTGTGGATAAATGATATATACACATTTAGATGTACAGTATGTGTGTATAAATGATATATACACATTTGGCTGTACAGTATGTGTGTATAAATGATATATACACATTTAGATGTACAGTATGTGTGTATAAATGATATATACACATTTAGCCATACAGTATGTGAGTATAAATGATATATACACATTTAGCTGTACAATATGTGTGTATAAATGATATATACACATTTAGCTGTACAGTATGTGTGTATAAATGATATATACACATTTAGCTGTACAGTATGTGTGTATAAATGATATATACACATTTAGCTGTACAGTAAGTGTATATAAATGATATATACACACATTTAGCTGTACAGTATGTGTATGTAAATTATATATATACACATTTAGCTGTACATTATGTGTTTAACTCCCTTTTTTTCCAGGAACACGAATACCAAAAGTCACAATGTCCCATAGAGTTCTAAAAAAGTTGTGACAGACCCAAAATGTACATGAAAATAAAGAAAGTGGGATTTACAATATTAACTATGAACAAAGTATTGAAAAACATTTTGGTACTGGTACTAAAATATTGGTATGGGGACAACACTACTACTAAAATATTGGTATGTGGACAACACTACTACTAAAATATTGGTATGTGGACAACACTACTACTAAAATATTGGTATGGGGACGACACTACTACTAAAATATTGGTATGGGGGAAACACTACTACTAAAATATTGGTATGGGGACAACACTACTACTAAAATATTGGTATGGGGACAACACTACTACTAAAATATTGGTATGTGGACAACACTACTACTAAAATATTGGTATGGGGACAACACTACTACTAAAATATTGGTATGTGGACAACACTAGTACTAAAATATTGGTATGTGGACAACACTAATACTAAAATATTGGTATGGGGACAACACTACTACTAAAATATTGGTATGGGGACAACACTACTACTAAAACATTGGTATGGGGACAACACTACTACTAAAATATTGGTATGTGGACAACACTACTACTAAAATATTGGTATGGGGACAACACTACTACTAAAATATTGGTATGTGGACGACACTACTACTAAAATATTGGTATGTGGACAACACTACTACTAAAATATTGGTATGGGGACAACACTACTACTAAAATATTGGTATGTGGACAACACTAGTACTAAAATATTGGTATGGGGACAACACTACTACTAAAATATTAGTATGGAGACAACGCTACTACTAAAATATTGGTATGTGGACAACACTACTACTAAAATATTGGTATGGGGACAACACTACTACTAAAATATTGGTATGGGGACAACACTACTACTAAAATATTGGTAAGGGGACAACACTACTACTAAAATATTGGTATGAGGACAACACTACTACTAAAATATTGGTAAGGGGACAACACCACTACTAAAATATTGGTATGGGGACAACACTACTACTAAAATATTGGTATGTGGACAACACTACTACTAAAACATTGGTATGGAGACAACACTACTACTAAAATATTGGTATGCGGACAACACTACTACTAAAATATTGGTATGTGGACAACATTACTACTAAAATATTGGTATGTGGACAACACTAGTACTAAAATATTGGTATGTGGACAACACTAGTACTAAAATATTGGTATGTGGACAACACTACTACTAAAATATTGGTATGGGGACAACACTACTACTAAAATATTGGTATGGGGACAACACTACTACTAAAATATTGGTATGTGGACAACCCTACTACTAAAATATTGGTATGTGGACAACACTAGTACTAAAATATTGGTATGTGGACAACACTAGTACTAAAATATTGGTATGTGGACAACACTGCTACTAAAATATTGGTATGGGGACAACACTACTACTAAAATATTGGTATGGGGACAACACTACTACTAAAATCTTGGTATGGGGACAACACTACTAATAAAATATTGGTATGTGGACAACCCTACTACTAAAATATTGGTATGGGGACGACACTACTACTAAAACATTGGTATGTGGACGACACTACTACTAAAATATTGGTATGTGGACAACACTACTACTAAAATATTGGTATGTGGACAACACTACTACTAAAATATTGGTATGTGGACAACACTACTACTAAAATATTGGTATGGGGACAACACTACTACTAATGTATTGGTATGTGGACAACACTACTACTAAAATATTGGTATGTGGACAACACTACTACTAAAATATTGGTATGGGGACAAAACTACTACTAAAACATTGGTATGGGGACAACACTACTACTATTGGTATGGGGACAACACTACTACTAAAATATTGGTATGTGGACAACACTACTACTAAAATATTGGTATGGGGACAACACTACTACTAAAATATTGGTATGGGGACAACACTACTACTAAAATATTAGTATGGGACAACACTACTACTAAAATATTAGTATGGGACAACATTACTACTAAAATATTGGTATGTGGACAACACTACTACTAAAATATTGGTATGTGGACGACACTACTACTAAAATATTGGTATGGGGACAACACTAGTACTAAAATATTGGTATGTGGACAACACTACTACTAAAATATTGGTATGTGGACAACACTACTACTAAAATATTGGTATGGGGACAACACTACTACTAACATATTGGTATGGGGACAACACTACTACTAAAATATTGGTATGGGGACCACACTACTACTAAAATATTGGTATGGGGACAACACTACTACTAAAATATTGGTATGGGGACAACACTACTACTAAAATTTTGGTATGTGGACAACACTACTACTAAAATATTGGTATGTGGACAACACTACTACTAAAATATTGGTATGTGGACGACACTACTACTAAAATATTGGTATGGGGACAACACTACTACTAAAATATTGGTATGTGGACAACACTACTACTAAAATATTGGTATGTGGACAACACTACTACTAAAATATTGGTATGTGGACGACACTACTATTAAAATATTGGTATGTGGACAACACTACTACTAAAATATTGGTATGGGGACAACACTAGTACTAAAATATTGGTATGTGGACAACACTACTACTAAAATATTGGTATGGGGACAACACTAGTACTAAAATATTGGTATGGGGTCAACACTACTACTAAAACATTAGTATGGGGACAACACTACTACTAACATATTGGTATGGGGACAACACTACTACTAAAATATTGGTATGGGGACAACACTACTACTAAAATATTGGTATGGGGACAACACTACTACTAAAATATTGGTATGGGGCAACACTACTACTAAAATATTGGTATGGGGACAACACTACTACTAAAATATTGGTATGGGGACAACACTACTACTAAAATATTGGTATGTGAACAACAATACTACTAAAACATTGGTATGTGGACAACACTAGTACTAAAATTTTGGTATGTGGTCAACACTACTATTAAAATATTGGTATGTGGACAACACTACTACTAAAATATTGGTATGTGGACAACACTACTACTAAAATATTGGTATGTGGACAACACTACTACTAAAACATTGGTATGTGGACAACACTACTACTAAAATATTGGTATGGGGACAACACTACTACTAAAATCTTGGTATGGGGACAACACTACTAATAAAATATTGGTATGTGGACAACCCTACTACTAAAATATTGGTATGGGGACGACACTACTACTAAAACATTGGTATGTGGACAACACTACTACTAAAATATTGGTATGTGGACAACACTACTACTAAAATATTGGTATGTGGACAACACTACTACTAAAATATTGGTATGGGGACAACCCTACTACTAAAATATTGGTATTGTTACGACCGGGCCGTATGGTGCTGCGAGGTTTGTTCTCCCGGGATGCAAAAGGACGACTCAGGACAGGACTTGCAGGTAGGAACATGATTTATTCTCATAAACCATAAAACGAAGACAGGAACAAACCAAACCAAGCGTGCCTAACACAAGGAAAGCTAGCGGAATAGCTTACAAGGAAAATACTCAGACGGGACTTAGCATAGGCACGTTTGTCTAGTTCCAGAGTTGACTTGGTGGCAAAGAAAGAGCGGCTAACACAAACTCCATCCTACGACAAGTAGTGTGGAGTGACAAGACCACGCTGAAGTCGGACTTTGTTGCGTGCATCTTTTCCCCAGCCTTGAAGTCTGCTCTAGAAAGGCATCGATCCAAGACCAGCTGCCCTGACCGATGGCGGGGAGGAAACCTGGCATTCAGGGCATCTGTACGTGTGTGTGCGGGTGTGTGCGGGTGTGTGTGTGTGTGTGTGGGGAAAGGAGGGCAAGGGTTATTAGTCTGATGAAGCCCTACAGGAAATCGATGGCGTATTGAGAGGAGAAAAATGCCCGGCCCACGGGCGGCTGCACACAAGCACACTTAAGAAGGAGACAAATAGTGGTGTGCTGCGGGTGCGACCCGAGGCAGACAAAAGGTAGCCAAAACCATCGGGTGATACGTCAAGTTCAAGCACGGGAGCCAATTAGGGGTGAGGGGCCCGAGTGGGAGGCCGGTGTTTGCAAGAGTTTTGTTTATGTATAATGCATGTTTATTCTCTACTTTAAAGGGGCCGAGTAAATAATATATGGGGGGGCTCACAGATAAGGCTGGACTGATTGAATAGTCAAGGAACACACACACACACACACACAGAGACACACACACACACACACACACACACAGAGACACACACACACACACACACACACACACACACACACACACACACACACACACACAGTCCATCTCTTGATCTGCACTCGGACCACATTAATTGTTAATAGAGCCGTCTGATTACTAAAGATTATTCCACTGTTTATTCGGATCAATAGAGCGTTGCGCTCCCCGCGGGCCCGCTGGAGATGTTTGAAGGAGCCATTGAGCAAGGAAGCAAGGAATGTCGGTGGTGGTAGGGGGTGGGGGGGTGTAAGGGGGTGGGGGTGTAAGGGTGTGGGGGTGTAGGGGTAGGGGGTAGGGCTTGAAAACGGCAAAACGATTCAAGCAGGGCGGGGCTTAATTGGATTTGTCCGGTAGCGCCTGCTGGATGGAGTCCGGTTCACACTGATCTTTAGTTTGGTTCAACCAAAGACTTAGATTGGTTGGTTCTAGTCTTAGATGGGACAGATCTAGTCTTAGACTTAGATTGGTCACATGTAGTCTTAGACTTAGATTGGTCACATCTAGTCTTAGACTTAGATTGTTACATCTAGGCGTAGGCTTAGATTGGTCAGATCGAGTTTTAAACTGAGATTGGTCACATCTAGTTTTAGACTCAGATTGGTCATGTCTAGTCTAAGACTTAGATTGGTCACATCTAGTCTTAGACTTACATTGGTCAGACCTAGGCTTAGACTTACATTGGTCACATGTGGTCTTAGACTCAGATTGGTCATGTCTAGTCTAAGACTTAGATTGGTCACATCTAGTCTTAGACTCAGATTGGTCATGTATAGTCTTAGACTTAGATTGGTCACATCTAGTTTTAGACTCAGATTGGCCACATCTAGTCTTAGACTTAGATTGGTCACATCTAGTCTTAGATTCAGATTGGTCACATGTAGTCTTCGACTCAGATTGGCCACATCTAGTCTCAGACTTAGATTGGCCAAATCTAGTCAGATTTAGATTGGTCACGTAGTCTTAGACTGAGATTGGTCATATCTAGTCTTAGACTTAGATTGGCCACATCTAGTCTTAGACTCAGATTGGTCACATGTAGTCTTTGACTCAGATTGGCCACATCTAGTCTCAGACTTAGATTGGCCAAATCTAGTCAGATTTAGATTGGTCACATAGTCTTAGACTGAGATTGGTCATATCTAGTCTTAGTTTTAGATTGGCCACATCTCGTCTCAGACATAGATTGGCCAAATCTAGTCTTAGACTCAAATTCGTCACGTAGTCTTAGACTGAGAATGGTCATATCTAGTCTTAGACTTAGATTGGCCACATCTCGTTTTAGACTGAGATTGGTCACATCTAGTCTTAGACTTAGATTAGTCACATAGTCTTAGACTGAGATTGGTCACATCTAGTCTTAGATTTATATTGGCCACATCTAGTCTTAGACTTGGATTGGTCAGACCTAGTCTTAGATTGTTCAGATGTAGTCTTGGACTTAGATTGGTTGGTTCTAGTCTTAGACTTTAATTGGTCACATCTAGTCTTAGAGTTAGATTGGCCACATCTAGTCTTAGACTGAGATTGGTCTCATGTAGTCTTAGACTTAGATTGGTCACATCTAGTCTTAAATTTAGATTGGCCACATCTAGTCTTAAACTGAGATTGGTCACATCTAGTCTTAGACTTAGACTGGTCAGACCTAGTCTTAGACTTAGATTGTTCAGATGTAGTCTTAAACTTAGACTGGTTGGTTCTAGTCTTAGACTTAGATTGGTCACATCTAGTCTTAGACAGAGATTGGTCTCATCTAGTCTTAGACTTAGATTGGTCACATCTAGTCTTAGACTTAGATTAGTCATATCTAGTCTTAGAATTAGATTGGTCTCATCTAGTCTTAGACTTAGATTGGTCTCATCTAGTCTTAAACTTAGATTGTTCAGATGTAGTCTTCGACTTAGATTGGTTGGGTCTAGTCTTAGACTTAGATTGGTCACATCTAGTCATAGACTTAGATTGGTCACATCTAGTCGAGCGGCTGGTGCCAAAACCCCATGT
>NC_084733.1:6297258-6362258 GCF_033978785.1 Entelurus aequoreus | reverse complement strand
CTTGTCATTATGGGGTATTGTGTGTAGAATTTTGAGGACAAAAATGAACACATTCTTTTTCGGAATAACGCGACGACATCAAAATGTGGAAAAAAGTGAAGTGCTGTGAATACTTATGTGACTTTTGTACTTTTTTTTTTAGCTTTAATACATTTGCAAACATGTTTTTAGAATCATTTTTACCTTTATGGGGTATTTGGTGAAGAATTTTGAGGACAAAAATGAACACATTCTTTATCGGAATAACGCGATGGCATAAAATGTGGAAAAAGTGCTGTGAATACTTATGGGACTTTTCTACTTTTTTGAACTTTAATACATTTTTAAACGTGTTTTTAGAATCATTTCTTGTCATTTTGGGGTATTGTGTGTAGAATTGTGAGGACAAAAAATGAATACATTCTTTTTCGGAATAACGCGACGACATAAAATGTGGAAAAAAGTGAAGTGCTGTGAATACTTATGTGACTTTTTATGATATAATCCTTTTCCCCTTGTCATTTTGGGGTATTGTGTGTAGAATTTTGAGGACAAAAATGAATACATTCTTTTTCGGAATAACGTGACGACACAAAATGTGGAAAAAAGTGAAGTGCTGTGAATACTTATGTGACTTTTGTACTTTTTTTTTAGCTTTAATACATTTGCAAACATGTTTTTAGAATAATTTTTACCTTTATGGGGTATTTGGTGAAGAATTTTGAGGACAAAAATGAATACATTCTTTTTCGGAATAACGTGACGACACGAAATGTGGAAAAAAGTGAAGTGCTGTGAATACTTATGTGACTTATGTACATTTTTTTTAGCTTTAATACATTTGCAAACATGTTTTTAGAATCATTTTTACCTTTATGGGGTATTTGGTGAAGAATTTTGAGGACAAAAATGAATACATTCTTTATCGGAATAACGCGATGGCATAAAATGTGGAAAAAGTGCTGTGAATACTTATGGGACTTTTCTACTTTTTGGAACTTTAATACATTTTTAAACGTGTTTTTAGAATCATTTTTTGTCATTATGAGGTATTGTGTGTAGAATTTTGAGGACAAAAATGAACACATTCTTTATCGGAATAACGCTACGACATCAAAATGTGGAAAAAAGCGAAGTGTTGTGAATACTTATGTGACTTTTGTACTTTTTTTTTAGCTTCAATACATTTGCAAACATGTTTTTAGAATAATTTCTTGTCATTATGGGGTATTGTGTGTAGAATTTTGAGGACAGAAAATGAACACATCCTTTTTCGGAATAACGCGACGACACAAAATGTGGAAAAAAAGTGAAAAGTGCTGTGAATACTTCTCGCCCCGTTCCACGACAGATGGATAAATAATTGAGGATCTTCCAGTGGGGGGGGGGGGGGGGGGGGAGTGTTTGAAGAGTCCGAGGTTTTTCCGAGCTCGCCACGTTGCATCAGGGGGGCCGCGGAGAGCGGGGGGCGGGGGGGGAAGTTTTACATATGAAAATGTGACAGCGTAAGCACTTGTGTAAAGACCTTTCATTTGGACTTCTTCTTCTGGCAAGTTTCCCCCAAGTCCGACACAATAAGGTCACGCTCCAGCGAGCGAGCCGCCGCCTCCTTTGTGGCCCCCCATGTGAAGTCGTCCCGCACGTGGCGTGCTCGCTGCTGTCATTTGTTGCAAAAATGATGTTTGCGTGAGAAAATCCACTCCTTGGGACGAGTTAACTGCATGTTGTGCTTGGAAATGGATTGACACGGGAGGAACTTTGCACCCGTTACTCCTCTAAACGCTGACTTGGGAAGTGAAATGCCGTGTTTTTTGAAGTCATGTACTTTTTGGTGGGGCGTCTACTTCAAAGTAGTCGTCGAGAAACTCTGCAGGAAACACGTCAGGCAGAACGATCCGTAGTTAAAGGAGGGTGAACAACACTTTTTTTAGGGATTGTTGCTAGAGATGTCCAATATTATCGGCCGATATATGCGTTAAAATGTTATTTTTTGGATGTATATTTTATTATCGGTATCTTTTTATTTTTTTATTTTATTTTTTTTAAATGTATTTATTAAATCAACATAAAAAACACAAGATACACTTACAATTAGTGCACCAACCCAAAAAACCTCCCTCCCCCAAAAGGGTTGTTTCTTTCTGTTATTAATATTCTGCTTCCTACATTATATATCAATATATATCAATACAGTCTGCAAGGGATACAGTCCGTAAGCACACATGATTGTGCGTGCTGCTGCTCCACTAATAGTACTAACCTTTAACAGTTAATTTTACTCATTTTCATTCATTACTAGTTTCTATGTAACTGTTTTTATATTGTTGTACTTTCTTTTTTATTCAACAAAATGTTTTTAATTTATTTATCTTATTTTACTAATTTTTTAAAAAAGTACCTTATCTTCACCATACATGGTTGTCCAAATTAGGCATAATAATGTGTTAATTCCACGACTGCATAAATCGGTTGATATCGGTATCGGTTGATATCGGTATCGGTAATTAAAGAGTTGGACAATATCGGAATATCGGATATCGGCAAAAAGCCATTATCGGACATCCCTAATTGTTGCCCATTATTCATAATTGTCAGGTTCAACCACCGAACTATTTATTAAACAAGACAAGAAGCAAGGAATCAAACAGAGACGGGATTCAATTTAGCTCATGAGGAGAGCGCGTGGACCTGCACCCTCGTAACAATGTCGCTCTGAGGAAAAAGTTCCACGCATCCCCGTTTATTTGGGCATTCCCTGATTACATAGCTAAAGCTGCTTCTAAGGGGAGGGGCCTCATTATGCGGCAGCTGCACTGGGTCATAAACAGTTCAAACAAAAGGTGCTTGGAGCGGCGTCAGGTTTGCCCCCTCTCTGCTCGTAGATTTCGGGTCCTGATAAGGCCCTTCCTGTGTTGGTTGGGGACATCTCTGCGCTGCTGACCTGTCTCCGCTCGGGATGGTCTCCTGCTGGCCCCACTATGGACTGGACTCTCACTATTATGTTAGATCTACTATGGACTGGACTCTCAAACTATTAACTAAATCCACTATGGACTGGACGCTCATACTATTATGTTAGATCCACTGTGGACTGGACTCTCACTATTATGTTAGATCCACTATGGACTGGACTCTCACTATTATGTTAGATCCACATCTGCGGTCCTCTCCAAGGTTTCTCATTGTCATCCCACTGGGTTGAGTTTTTCCTTGCCCTGATGTGGGCTCTGAACCGAGGATGTCGTTGCGGCGGGTTGGGGACGGGGGGCGTGGTTGGGGGTGTGGTTATTTACAGCTAGAATTCACCAACTCGAGTATTTCATATATATTTCATATATATATATATATATATATATATATATATATATATATATATATATATATATATATATATATATATATATATATATATATATATATATATGTATGAAATACTTGACTTTCAGTGAATTCTAGCTATATATATATATATATTTATTTATTTTATTTACATAAAAGAAATACTTAAATTTCAGTGTTCCGGTGGCTATCCATTAGATGGCAGTATTGTCCTGTTTAACTTCTCCGTTCATGATGAGTATATCATTTCGGCCACCGTGTTCAATGGAGAAGTCTGTTCTACATATTTACAGGCAACATACACCTTCCCCTTCGAACTGTCCTGGATGAACTGAAATTCTTGTTTCCATTCGTTTGAATTCGTTAGGCAAGCTGTTTATATTGTGGGAAAGCGGACGTGAGAACAGGCTGTCCCCACTCAGTCTCAGGTCCGCATTGAGCTGGAGGGGGCGTGGCCTCCAGCTCCGGCTGAATACCGGGAGTTTGTCGGGAGAAAATCTCTGCCGTGAGGTTGTCGGGAGAGGCGCTGAATACCGGGATTCTCCCGCTAAAAACGGGAGGGTTGGCAAGTATGATGTTACTACATGACATATATACTTACATCATGTATATATGACATGTTATTATGAATGTTACTAGATACTACATATATACTTAAATCTTGTATATATTACATGTTATTATGAATGTTACTACATGACACATATACTTACATCATGTATATATTACATGTTATTATGAATGTTACTACATGACATATATACTTACATCATGTATATATTACATGTTATTATGAATGTTACTACATGACAATATACTTACATCATGTATATATGACATGTTATTATGAATGTTACTAGATACTACATATATACTTAAATCTTGTATATATTACATGTTATTATGAATGTTACTACATGACATATATACTTACATCATGTATATATTACATGTTATTATGAATGTTACTACATGACATATATACTTACATCATGTATATATTACATGTTATTATGAATGTTACTACATGACAATATACTTACATCATGTATATATGACATGTTATTATGAATGTTACTAGATACTACATATATACTTAAATCTTGTATATATTACATGTTATTATGAATGTTACTACATGACATATATACTTACATCATGTATATATTACATGTTATTATGAGTGTTACTACATGACATATATACTTACATCATGTATATATTACATGTTATTATGAATGTTACTACATGACATATATACTTACATCATGTATATATTACATGTTATTATGAATGTTACTACATGACATATATACTTACATCATGTATATATTACATGTTATTATGAATGTTACTAGATACTACATATATACTTAAATCTTGTATATATGACATGTTATTATAAATGTTACTACATGACATATATACTTACATCATGTATATATTACATGTTATTATGAATGTTACTAGATACTACATATATACTTAAATCTTGTATATATTACATGTTATTATAAATGTTACTACATGACATATATACTTACATCATGTATATATGACATGTTATTATGAATGTTGCTACATGACATATATACTTACATCATGTATATATGACATGTTATTATGAATGTTACTAGATACTACCTATATACTTAAATCTTGTATATATTACATGTTATTATGAATGTTACTACATGACATATATACTTACATCATGTATATATTACATGTTATTATGAATGTTACTACATGACATATATACTTACATCATGTATATATGACATGTTATTATGAATGTTACTAGATACTACATATATACTTAAATCTTGTATATATTACATGTTATTATAAATGTTACTACATTACATATATACTTACGTCATGTATACATATGACATGTTATTATGAATGTTACTAGATACTACATATATACTTAAATCTTGTATATATTACATGTTATTATAAATATTACTACATGACATATATACTAACATCATGTATATATTACATGTTATTATGATTTTGAGTCCGCCCCGTGTATACGCCCGCCAAAAGCAGGCTTCGCTACACATCATGAAAACAACTCTTCGGTGAGAAAACGGTTGAGTTTCTGGTAAAACGTGTTAGTTGACTTACATTAGCTGTGTGTGCTAGCATGTTTAAGAGGAAATGGCCAGACAGACCCCGTATGTCGCCGCAAAAGCTCCAATTTTCCCAGGGCCAGCGAAGGCACCACGCACGCCTCATTCCACCTCACTAACACATGAACGCAGCTCCAATTGATTCCTTTTTTGTGTGCTCCCTCTGCCCTTCCTTGTGTACTTCATATCAGGGAGAAGACTTCTAGTTAGAAAAAAAAAAAAAAAAAAAAGGAAGGGGATCTTTATCAGAAAGCGAATTAACGCTGAAAGTGCTCCATTTGGAAGGTATATCAGGCCAATCCATTAAAAGGGCCTTCAGAAAGGAGGACACCTTGAGGATGAACAGAAGACCTTGCTGAAGCAGCACTCTGGACACACACCAGGTGTGTGTGCGCGTGTGTGTGTGTGTGTGTGTGTGTGTGTGTGTGTGTGTGTGTGTGTGTGTGTGTGTGTGTGTGTGTGTGTGTGTGTGTGTGTGCGTGCGTGCGTGCGTGCGTGCGTGCGTGCGTGCGTGCGTGCGTGCGTGCGTGCGTGCGTGCGTGCGTGCGTGCGTGCGTGCGTGCGTGCGTGCGTGCGTGCGTGCGTGCGTGTGTGTGTGTGTGTGTGTGTGTGTGCGTGTGTGTGTGCGTGTGTGTGTAATCACCTGATAAATAAGCCGGGTTGCCTGAAGAAGACAGATATCAGATAAATAAACTGCCTCTAATTAGTGCGAGGGAAAAACATCCAATAAGGCTAATAAAGCAGCAATCCAATCATACATCATGTAATCATCGCTTCATCTATGTGGAATTATCCTCTTTTCTCTTCCATTACGCAATGGAAACTTTTGTTTTAGGACAAAAATGAACTCCACCAGTTGCTGTTTTTCTCTTCTTCCGCCACCACAAAACGGTGACGATAAACATGGAATTGATGATTAAATTATTCAAATAAATGAATACAAATAGAATATAGACAATTTGATTGGACTAATTCACATTTTAATATCATTTATTGAAGGTATTTTTTTAAACTAGATATACAGCTAAATACCTATAATATAATTCCATTTGTTGATTAAATCAAATGTGAAAAAAAAAATACATCCAATGACTATATTTCACATTAACAATTTTCAAAACTTTGACAAAATGATTCTCAGGTTATATTATTAGTTAATAGTTTTTTGGTTGGTTTTTTTAATATAAATTAAATATAGCTAAAAGATATTAAAAGTAAATTTGGTCATGCAATATTCCAGATTATATTTTACATTTAAATCAATAAAACATTCGGGAAATTCATTTCTATTCCGATTACAATATTTATCGTACAATTTAAAGAATTTGGCTGTTTTTTTTATTTATTAGACACTATCTAAAATTCATATGAAAATTAAATCTGATCATAAAATAAAAAAAATAATCCAAATCAATTCTCCATTAACTATAATATAATTCCATTTGTTGATTAAATCAAATGTAAAAAAAAATACATCCAATGACTATATTTCACATTAACAATTTTCAAAACTTTGACAAAATGATTCTCAGGTTATATTATTAGTTGATAGTTTTTTTTTGTTTTTTTTATATAAATTAAATATAGCTAAAAGATATTAAAATTAAATTTGGTCATGCAATATTCCAGATTATATTTTACATTTAAATCAATAAAACATTCGGGTAATTCATTTATATTCTGACTACAATATTTATCGTACAATTTAAAGTATTTGGCTGTTTTTTTTATTTATTAGACACTATCTAAAATTCATATGAAAATTCAATCTGATCATGAAATTAAAAAAAAAAATCCAAAACAATTCTCCATCACCTATAACAGACCTGGGCATTCTGCGGCCCGCGGGCCGCATCCGGCCCTTTGTGCGTCCCTGTCCGGCCCGCGTGAGGCCAATTATAAATTACAAAATAAATTTTAAAAAAGTATCTATGTCGAGTGTGCAATACAACGGTACTGCTTTTGTTTTGAAAATCGTTATTTGTATTTATTCCGTATGGACGTATGCGTGTGCGTGATTGTGAGTGAATGTGAACAGCTGCAATCATTAATTACAAAATAAAGTTGAAAAAACATCTATGTCGTGCGCGCAATACAACTGTAAAGTTGAAAAAACATCTATGTCGTGCGCGCAATACAACTGTGCTGCTTTTATTTTGAAAAGTATTATTTATGGGCGTGTGTCCGTGTGTAACCTGCGAGTGAAGGTGCACATGCAGCGACAAGTGATGCACGGTTTACACCCGAGACGCTAAAAAGAGAAAAGTTGATGAAGAATGGCGTGTTGCGTGCCTGCGCAATTGTGCACTGCTCAAGCGTCTGCTGCGCGCAGCAAATATATGCCGCGCACCAAATCAAATCCCTTCTGAATTCTAAACAAAATAAACATATTTATTCTATGTAATTTTGCAATGCAACTTTGAGTGACAGTGACAACAAGCGGCCCTAACGGTGTTCGTCAACACCGTTCGATTGAACACCGTTCAATTATTGTAACGTCTATCGAGATGCTTCGAGGACAGGAATTATATCGATCACTTTATTGAGCAAAACTGTTTATATTCGGACATAACCACACCAAAAACATGAGTAAAACAATTCTATCTCGAAAAACTAGTCATTTTCTGCCGTACAAACCAGGCCAAAACCAACTTGTCATCTGTCACCAACACGCATAGCACTAAACCACTGCTGCGTTTATGGCCACACAAAAAGTCGGACAACTCAAACACCACACAAAGTTACACGATGACTCCTCAGTCATACGTGTGCTTATTTTACTGTCATTTATTATTAATGTTAATTTATTTATATTAGTCATAAATGTTGAAGTATTACTATTATTATTCATTATTATTATTATTATTATTATTATTTATCTTACGGTATATATCAAAAATAATATTGAGCAAAATTTAATTGAAATATTGTCGATGTGGCCCTCCAGCAGTGCTCGGGTTGCTCATGCGGCCCCCGGTAAAAATTAATTGCCCACCCCTGACCTATAATATAATTCCATTTGTTGGTGAAATCAAATGTAAAAAAAATACATCCAATGACAATATTTCACATTAACAATTTTCAAAACTTTGACAAAATGATTCTCAGGTTATATTATTAGTTAATAGTTGTTTTTATTTATTTTTTCATATATAAATTCAATATAGCTAAAAGATATTACAATTAAATTTGGTCATGCAATATTCCGGATTATATTTTACATGTAAATCAATAGAACATTCGGGTAATTCATTTCTATTCTGACTACAATATTTATTGTACAATTTAAAGTATTTAAAAAAAAAAAAATTTTATTAGACACTATCTAAAATTCATATGAAAATTCAATCTGATCATGAAATAAAAAAGCGTTTTAGTCATAAATTTACTTTTTGAAACCGATACCGATAATTTCCGATATCACATTTTAAAGCATTTATCGGCCGATTATATCTGTAGTCCGATATTATCGGACATCTCTAATAATAAACATATGTTTCATGTACCCTAAGATTTTTTTTATTAAAATAAAGACAATTAAAGCTGCGAGCAGCGAAGGACGGGGCCGACTTTGACGGCACATAAAATCCAAACCGGAGCAGTAATTAAACTCTTTCGTCAACTTTTAATCAGAAGGGTTCAATCTCTCTCCTGTGCTAGTTTGAAGCCGACACGACAAACGCGCTCAAAGGAGATAATGTTTGGAAAAAGGTGACCGGTTTTTACAAAACTTTTGTTTTGAAGGGGGAATTGCAAACTTTCTGTTGATTTTTGCTGGGGGTTGTGAGTGAATGAAATCTAGGTCTAAGTGAGACCTACATAGAGGTTTTTGTTTCATGTCTCTACGACATTCCTACTGGAAGTTACAGGCAGTTTTGTCTGTGTTTTCTTCCTAGGAGCAGTTTTGTCTGTGTTTTCTTCCTAGGGGGCGCTAGAGTGCAATTTTGAGTTTTGGTGTTGTTGTTTTTTTTATTAGATCGCAATTTTTGCCAGTCCTGATGTGTGTGTCCAGTTTGGTGAGTTTTGAAGCATGTTAAGGGGGTCAAATTATAGCTCCAAGAGGCAAAGTTGACTGTTTTTACAAAACTTTTGTTTTGAAGGGGGAATTGCAAACTTCCTGTTGATTTCTGCTGAAGGATGTCAGTGTATGAAATCTATGTCTAAGTGAGACCTAAATAGAGGTTTTTCTTTATTGTCTCTACGGCATTCCTACTGGAAGTTACAGGCAGTTTTGTCTGTGTTTTCTTCCTAGGAGCGGTTTTGTCTGTGTTTTCTTCCTAGGGGGCGCTAGAGCGCAATTTTGAGTTTTGGTTTTTTTTTTTTTTTATTAGATCGCAATATTTGCCAGTCCTGATGTGTGTGTCCAGTTTGGTGAGTTTTGAAGCATGTTAAGGGGGTCAAATTATAGCTCCAAGAGGCAAAGTTGACTGTTTTTACAAAACTTTTGTTTTGAAGGGGGAATTGCAAACTTCCTGTTGATTTTTGCTGAAGGATGTCAGTGTATGAAATCTATGTCTAAGTGAGACCTAAATAGAGGTTTTTGTTTATTGTCTCTACGGCATTCCTACTGGAAGTTACAGGCAGTTTTGTCTGTGTTTTCTTCCTAGGAGCAGTTTTGTCTGTGTTTTCTTCCTAGGGGGCGCTAGAACGCAATTTTGAGTTTTGGGGTTGGGTTTTTTTTTTATTAGATCGCAATTTTTGCCAGTCCTGATGTGTGTGTCCAGTTTGGTGAGTTTTGAAGTATGTTAAGGGGGTCAAATTATAGCTCCAAGAGGCAAAGGTGACTGTTTTTACAAAACGTTTGTTTTGAAGGGGGAATTGCAAACTTCCTGTTGATTTTTGCTGAAGGATGTCAGTGTATGAAATCTAGGTCTAAGTGAGACCTACATACATTTTTGTTTCATGTCTCTACGACATTCCTACCGGAAGTTACAGGCAGTTTTGTCTGTGTTTTCTTACTATGGGGCGGTAGAGCGCAATTTTGAGTTTTGGGGCTAGGTTTTTTGATTAGATCGCAATTTTTGCCAGTCCTGATGTGTGTGTCAAATATGGTGAGTTTTGAAGCATGTTAAGGGGGTCAAATTACAGCTCAAAGAGGCAGCGGTATAATAATAATAAAACCTTAGAAATACAATAGGGTCCTCCAAAGGGACATTCGGTCCCTAATAATGACATGTTTTGCGGTCCCCTTTATTTAGAAAAGTATGGAAATACATGTTGGTACCGGTACCAAAACTTCGGTATGGGGACAAGCCTAAAGTGATGTCAACTTGACCAACTTAAGCCAACATGTAGACAGGAAGTCAACAGAGACAGGTGGACTTTAAGCGCGTGTGCCAACTTTTACTTTGTAAAAAAAAAAGTCCAGACAGAGAAATAAGAGCGCCAGCTGTTGTTGGCTTTTAATGTTGCCAGATGTGTCTTCCTTCCTCTGGCAACTATTTGCATAATGCAACTTTATTAGCCCCTCTCTCTCTAAATCATCAAATTAGTATCCACTGTATACAAAAAAGGTGATATTTTCAAGTTATGGGCACACGTTTAGCTTATATGAGGAAATGTGCTGGTTGGATATTTATTTGTGATGATGCCCCAACAGCTGCTTTATTGTGGTCTACCAGGCAGATTGATGGCGATATCAACATATGGCATTGGCGAGTGTACGGACATCTCCGACTAGTCGTTTTTTTCTGTTGTCATTTTTTATTCTTGCCTGTTAGAGCTCACCACAACTATTCCATCACATAAATGTTTTTTTGGCTTAGTTTCTTACAATTGATGCCCTTAATTATTTTGACTCGGGGGCCAAATTTAGAGAAAAAAATGTGTCTGGGGCCAGTATATCTATTTTTTAGGAAAACTAATACAAAACCTCACAATAAAGTCTGATTGAATGCTAAAAATGTTATGACAGACCGCCTTAAAAACGGAATGGAATTTTTTTTCTTTTTCTATAAACGATAAAACCCTGAATATTGACAACATTTGAACGTCACACCCCTTAAAACGGAATGACATTTTACTTTTTTTTTTAACTGAATGAGACACCCAGAATGTACATGAAAATAAAGAATGTTACAATATTAACTATGAAGGATAAAACACTGAATATTGACAACACCCCTCTCCATCCACATATTTTACAATCAACAAAAATGCAACAAACACAGCAAAATATGAACATGAAGGGTAAAAAAAACCGACCTACAATCTGATACATCTGACACATCACTAAGCTTTTATTTTGACTCGGGGGGGCCAAATTTAGAGAAAAAAATGTCTGGGGGCCGGTATATCTGATACTAATACAAAACCTCTTAATAATGTCTGATTGAAAGCTAAAAACGTTATGACAGACCAACTTAAAAAAGGGAATGGAATTGAATTTTTTTTACTTTAGAGACACCCAGAATGTACATGAAAATAAAGAATGTTACAATATTAACTACGGATGATAAAACACTGAATATTGACAACACCCCTTCCATCCACATATTTTACAATCAACAAAAATGCAACAAACACAGCAAAATATGAACATGAAGGGTAAAAAAAAAAAAACGACCTACAATCTGATATATCTGACACATCACTAAGCTTTTATTTTGACTCGGGGGGGCCAAATTTAGAGAAAAAAATGTCTGGGGGCCGGTATATCTGATACTAATACAAAACCTCTTAATTATGTCTGATTGAAAGCTAAAAACGTTATGACAGACCAACTTAAAAAAGGGAATGGAATTTAATTTTTTTTACTTTAGAGACACCCAGAATGTACATGAAAATAAAGAATGTTACAATATTAACTATGAAGGATAAAACACTGAATATTGACAACACCCCTCTCCATCCACATATTTTACAATCAAGCCAAATGCAACAAAAATGCAACAAACACAGCGAAATATGAACGTGAAGGGTAAAAAAAAACAAAAAACATCTACAATCTGATATATCTGATACATCACTACGTTTTAGAAAAGGCCTGGGCAATTATTTTGACTCGGGGGCCAAATTTAGAGACAAAAAATGGGGGCCGGTATATCTATTTTTAGGAAAACTAATACAAAACCTCACAATAAAGTCTGATTGAATGCTAAAAATGTTATGACAGACCGCCTTAAAAACGGAATGGAATTTTTTGTATTTTTCTATTAACGATAAAACCCTGAATATTGAGAACATATGAACATCACACCCCTTAAAACGGAATGACATTTTACTTTTTTTTTACTGAATGAGACACCCAGAATGTACATGAAAATAAAGAATGTTACAATATTAACTATGAAGGATAAAACACTGAATATTGACAACACCCCTCTCCATCCACATATTTTACAATCAACAAAAATGCAACAAACACAGCAAAATATGAACATGAAGGGTAAAAAAAAACGACCTACAATCTGATACATCTGACACATCACTAAGCTTTTATTTTGACTCGGGGGGGCCAAATTTAGAGAAAAAAATGTCTGGGGGCCGGTATATCTGATACTAATACAAAACCTCTTAATAATGTCTGATTGAAAGCTAAAAACGTTATGACAAACCAACTTAAAAAAGGGAATGGAATTTAATTTTTTTTACTTTAGAGACACCCAGAATGTACATGAAAATAAAGAATGTTACAATATTAACTATGAAGGATAAAACACTGAATATTGAGAACACCCCTCTCCATCCACATATTTTACAATCAAGCCAAATGCAACAAAAATGCAACAAAACACAGCGAAATATGAACGTGAAGGGTAAAAAAAAAGAAAAAACATCTACAATCTGATATATCTGATACATCACTAAGCTTTAAAACAGGCCTGGGCAATTATTTTGACTCGGGGGCCACATTTAGAGACAAAAAATGGGAGCTGGTATATCTATTTTTAGGAAAACTAATACAAAACCTCACAATAAAGCCTGATTGATTGCTACAATTGTTATGACAGACCGCCTTAAAAATGGAATGGAATTTTTTTTATTTTTCTATTAACGATAAAACCCTGAATATTGAGAACATATGAACGTCACACCCCTTAAAACGGAATGACATTTTACATTTTTTTTACTGAATGAGACACCCAGAATGTACATGAAAATAAAGAATGTTACAATATTAACTATGAAGGATAAAACACTGAATATTGACAACACCCCTCTCCATCCACATATTTTACAATCAACAAAAATGCAACAAACACAGCAAAATATGAACATGAAGGGTAAAAAAAAACGACCTACAATCTGATACATCTGACACATCACTAAGCTTTTATTTTGACTCGGGGGGGCCAAATTTAGAGAAAAAAATGTCTGGGGGCCGGTATATCTGATACTAATACAAAACCTCTTAATAATGTCTGATTGAAAGCTAAAAACATTATGACAGACCAACTTAAAAAAGGGAATGGAATTTAATTTTTTTACTTTAGAGACACCCAGAATGTACATGAAAATAAAGAATGTTACAATATTAACTATGAAGGATAAAACACTGAATATTGACAACACCCCTCTCCATCCACATATTTTACAATCAAGCCAAATGCAACAAAAATGCAACAAAACACAGCGAAATATGAACTTGAGGGTAAAAAAAACAAAAACATCTACAATCTGATATATCTGATACATCACTAAAATTTAGAACTTTCTTGTAAGACTCTGGAAACACTCTGTGGAAACGCTCCCCACCCACACTGCTTGGTGCCTCGTCTGACCTGCTGTGACTGACCTTACCATAGTCACTAGTAGGGTTCTACGGCATACGGGTATTAGTATAGTACCGCGATACTAATGAATCATATTCGGTACCATACCGCCTCTGAAAAGTACCGGTCCGCCACACCCTAAGATTTTTGCTTAAAATAAAGCCAATATTGCAAATGTTCTGGTCCCCTTTATTTAGAAAAGTATCGAAAAGTACCGAAAAAAGTATCGAAATAATATTGGTATCAGGACAACACTAGTCACTAAAATATCATGCATTTGATATATATATATATATATATATATATATATATATATATATATATATATATATATATATATATATATATATATATACGTATATATATATATATATATATATATATATATATATATATATATATATATATATATATATATATATATATATATATATATATATATATATATATGACCACCATTAGTAGCGACAATATGAGCACCAATAGTAATGACAATATGACCACCACTAGTAATGACAATGTGACCACCATTAGTAACGACAATATGACCACCATTAGTAACGACAATGTGACCACCATTAGTAACGACAATATGACCACCATTACTAACAACAATGTGACCACCATTAGTAACGACAATATGACCACCACTAGTAACGACAATGTGACCACCATTAGTAACGACAATGTGACCAGCATTAGTTACGACAATGTGACCACCACTAGTAACGACAATGTGACCACCATTAGTAACGACAATATGACCACCATTAGTAACGACAATGTGACCACCATTAGTAACGACAATGTGACCACCATTAGTAACGACAATATGACCACCACTAGTAACGACAATGTGACCCCCATTAGTAACGACAATGTGAGCACCATTAGTAACGACAATGTGACCACCATTAGTAACGACAATGTGACCACCATTAGTAATGACAATATGACCACCATTAGTAATGACCATGTGACCACCATTAGTAACGACAATATGACCACCATTAGTAACGACAATGTGACCGCCATTAGTAACGACAATGTGACCGCCATTAGTAACGACAATATGACCACCATTAGTAACGACAATATGACCACCATTAGTAACGACAATATGACCAGCATTAGTTACGACAATGTGACCACCACTAGTAACGACAATGTGACCACCATTAGTAACGACAATATGACCACCACTAGTAACGACAATGTGACCACCATTAGTAATGACAATATGACCACCATTAGTAATGACAATATGACCACCAATAGTAACGACAATATGACCACCACTAGTAACGACAATGTGACCACCATTAGTAACGACAATGTGACCACCATTAGTAACAACAATGTGACCACCATTAGTAACGACAATGTGACCACCATTAGTAATGACAATATGACCACCATTAGTAATGACAATATGACCACCACTAGTAACGACAATATGACCACCACTAGTAACGACAATATGACCACCATTAGTAACGACAATATGACCACCACTAGTAACGACAATGTGACCACCATTAGTAACGACAATATGACCACCACTAGTAACGACAATATGACCACCATTAGTAACGACAATATGACCACCACTAGTAACGACAATGTGACCACCATTACTAACGACAAAACAAGTCTAGACCTCACTACACCCAACCAAAATATTACATTTCTACAATTTCTTCACATTTTTGAACCGTGTTTGAGCGCATCACTCACGTTTTCACCCCACCGACTGAGACACTTTTCCTTGTGCTAAGTGCTAAGTGCTAAAATGTGGTTCTATTTTCTACGTTTCTATTTTCAGAGATTGACAGACAGAGCAGCGCAGGTGGACTTGTTACCAACTCTGAAATCGTGACCACCAGGTGATCTCCTCCATCGGCCATTAAGTCCATCGGTTGTAAGGTAAAAAAAACAACATGGGAAAGTTGAAAAATCATCAATTTGTCCTGCAAACACCATGTTGGCGAGCACGCACAGTTCAAAGTGTGTGATCCTGTTTATAAGGGAGAGTTTCCCCGTCTCTGCAGCCCCTCATCTCTAATGCATGAGGCAGCCAGGAGACCACCGCCAACACTTTCATATTCTAATAAGCAACATCAGTACACACACGCACGGGGGAAAAAAGGGCAAACCGCATTCTGGAAACTGTCTCTATCAAAGGACGGACGCACAAACGCTGTGTCCGGCTTGCTAAATTAAACTAAAAAAAAAAAAAACGGAGCTACGCACGCATTAACACGCACGCCGAGGGATCACAGTCTGCTGACTACAGCACACACACACACACACACACACACACACACACAAACACACACACTGTCAGAATAATTGTATCGAAGTTATCACACAACTTGTTTTCTACGAGTTCAGGTTGCCCCGCGTGAAGACCGTTTGCCCGGGTTACGATCCACTGGTGCTCACAAGGCTGTCTCTGATCTTATCAAGCAAAAAGGCGGACGGCTTGTAAATCTCCACTGTGTTTGTTTGAAAGCGCCGTGGAGGTGGCGGTTTCTCAGATCTTGGACAGCCACAGGAAGGACCCGAAATCTACAAGCAGAGAGGGGGGGCAAACCTGACACCGCTCCAAGCACCTTTTGTTTGAACTGTTTATGACCCAGTGCAGCTGCTGCATAATGAGGCCCCTCCCCTTAGAAGCAGCTGGGAACGCCCAAATAAATGGAGAGGCGTGGAACTCTTTCCTCAGAGCGTGAAGCGGCATTGTACGAGGGTGCAGGTCCACGCGCTCTCCTCATGAGCTGAATTGAATCATGTCTCTGTTTGATTCCTTGCTTCTTGTCTTGTTTAATAGATAGTTCAGCGTTTGAACTTAACACACACACACGGAGAACTTCTGATGGAGGAACCCGCACAGGAAAACTCAAGAGCCACGAGTCCCCATTAAAGCAGGAAATGTGTACGTGAACGGACAAACTCAACGACGAGCCTAATCGGTTCTGCGACGGCGCTCTTAACTCAAAACGCTTGTATCTCAAATCAACGTCCCCGGTTGAAATTGAACTCAAATCCAATAAATTTGGTTCTGGGTCAAAACAACACAATTTCAACACGTGACACGACTTCTTGAAAGGAAAAATTAACTTTCGGATAGGAACTTTTGTACGAAAAACAGAATGTAGCACTAACTACTACAATAGTTATGAAGTAATATAATACTAATGTACAGCATTTACTTTGGAGAGTTGACTTCTACAAACACACAATCAGCAGCTTCTTTATATTTTCATGGATAAATGTCTGCCGTGTAGTGTGGTGCGGACTAGCATTGATACGTTTTTATGATGCATTTTTAAAAAAATCTAATAAATATATTCCACTTCTTCTCAGCACTGTCCTTCACGCCCAGTTTCTTCCTTCTCATGCTTACAAAACATCTTTAGCTACGAGCTAACGCTAGCGAGCAAAACCAGATGTTTTGACATTTGCGCGCACTTTTGCTAGCAACTTAAAGCGTGACAATTTGGCGAGAGACAGCTCTTATCTCAAAACACTCTTAAGTTGAGGTAGCACCGTGTTTACTTCATGTGCGGACATGAATCGACAAAGCTGTGTTTTTGTGTACGTGAAAGGACAAACTGATGTTGACATTGTGAGTATGTGTGTGTGATGCGCAGACAAATGTGCAGGCATGTGATTTGAACTTAATGAAAATGACTGAAAATAAGCCGGGGGTCTGAGGGCCGCAATTGAACACTATGTTATTTAGTCACTACAGTAATTACAACTTGTGTTCACATCCACAGGAACCACATGGGTTAGCCTACTCTATACAGTATTTACAACCTTACTAGTGTTCACTTTACAGCCACAGATGGTTCATCTACTTATTGACATTATATACACAATAATGTTGTCTGTTTCAGTCACTATGTTATTTAGCCACTACAACTTGTGTTCACATCCACAGGAACCACATGGGTTAGCCTACTCTATACAATATTTACAACCTTACTAGTGTTCACTTTACAGCCACAGATGGTTCATCTACTTATTGACATTATTTACACATTACTTGTGTCTGTTTCAGTCACTATGTTATTTAGTCACTACAACTTGTGTTCACATCCACAGGAACCACATGGGTTAGCCTACTCTATACAGTATTTACAACCTTACTAGTGTTCACTTTAGCCACAGATGGTTCATCTACTTATTGACATTATTTACACAATAATTTTGTCTGTTTCAGTCACAATGTTATTTAGTCACTACAGTAATTACAACTTGTGTTCACATCCACAGGAACCACATGGGTTAGCCTACTCTATACAGTATTTACAACCTTACTAGTGTTCACTTTACAGCCACAGATGGTTCATCTACTTATTGACATTATTTACACATTACTATGTCTGTTTCAGTCACTATGTTATTTAGTCACTACAACTTGTGTTCACATCCACAGGAACCACATGGGTTAGCCTACTCTATACGGTATTTACAACATTACAATATGACCCCCATTAGTAACAACAATGTGACCACCATTAGTAACGACAATGTGACCACCATTAGTAACGACAATATGACCACCATTAGTAGCGACAATGTTACCACCATTAATAACGACAATATGACCACCATTAATAATGACAAGATGACCACCATTAGTAACGACAAGATGACCACCATTAGTAACAACAATGTGACCACCATTACTAACGACAATGTGACCACCATTAGTAACGACAATATGACCACCATTACTAACAACAATGTGACCACCATTAGTAACGACAATATGACCACCAATAGTAGCGACAATATGACCACCATTAGTAACAACAATATGACCACCATTAGTAACGACAATATGACCACCAATAGTAACGACAATATGACCACCAATAGTAACGACAATATGACCACCATTAGTAACGACAATATGACCACCATTAGTAACGACAATGTGACCACCATTAGTAAAGACAATATGACCACCATTAGTAACAACAATATGACCACCATTAGTAACGACAATATGACCACCAATAGTAACGACAATATGACCACCATTAGTAACGACAATATGACCACCATTAGTAACGACAATGTGACCGCCATTACTAACAACAATGTGACCACCATTAGTAAAGACAATATGACCACCATTAGTAACAACAATGTGACCACCATTAGTAAAGACAATATGACCACCATTAGTAACAACAATATGACCACCATTAGTAACGACAATATGACCACCATTAGTAACAACGATATGACCACCATTAGTAACGAAAATATGACCACCATTTATAAACGACAATATGACCACCATTAGTAACGACAATAAGACCACCATTAGTAACGACAATATGACCACCATTAGTAACGACAATACGACCACCATTAGTAACGACAATACGACCACCATTAGTAACGACAATACGACCACCATTAGTAACGACAATATGACCACCATTAGTAACGACAATGTGACCACCATTAGTAAAGACAATATGACCACCATTAGTAACGACAATATGACCACCGTTAGTAACGACAATAAGACCACCATTAGTAACGACAATAAGACCACCATTAGTAACGACAATATGACCACCATTAGTAACGACAATATGACCACCATTAGTAACGACAATATGACCACCATTAGTAACGACAATAAGACCACCATTAGTAACGACAATAAGACCACCATTAGTAACGACAATATGACCACCATTAGTAACGACAATATGACCACCATTAGTAACGACAATATGACCACCATTAGTAACGACAATATGACCACCATTAGTAACGACAATATGACCACCATTAGTAACGACAATATGACCACCATTAGTAACGACAAGATGACCACCACTAGTAACGACAATATGACCACCATTAGTAACGACAATATGACCACCACTAGTAACGACAATAGGACCACCATTAGTAACGACAATACGACCACCATTAGTAACGACAATACGACCACCATTAGTAACGACAATACGACCACCATTAGTAACGACAATACGACCACCATTAGTAACGACAATACGACCACCATTAGTAACGACAATACGACCACCATTAGTAACGACAATACGACCACCATTAGTAACGACAATATGACCACCATTAGTAACGACAATATGACCACCATTAGTAACGACAATACGACCACCATTAGTAACGACAATACGACCACCATTAGTAACGACAATATGACCACCATTACTAACGACAATGTGACCACCATTAGTAACGACAATACGACCACCATTAGTAATGACAATATGACCACCACTAGTAACGACAATATGACCACCATTAGTAACGACAATGTGACCACCATTAGTAACGACAATGTGACCACCATTAGTAACGACAATATGACCACCATTAGTAACGACAATATGACCACCATTCGTAACGACAAGATGACCACCACTAGTAACGACAATATGACCACCATTAGTAATGACAATATGACCACCACTAGTAACGACAATATGACCACCATTAGTAACGACAATATGACCACCATTAGTAACGACAATATGACCACCATTAGTAACGACAAGATGACCACCACTAGTAACGACAATATGACCACCATTAGTAACAACAATAAGACCACCATTAGTAACAACAATGTGACCACCATTAGTAACGACAATATGACCACCATTAGTAATGACAATATGACCACCATTAGTAACGACAATGTGACCACCATTAGTAACGACAATATGACCACCATTAGTAACGACAATATGACCACCACTAGTAACGAGAGCTCGGTGCAGACACACAGATCAGGTCATGTGACAGCTTTTTCTGTCCTTCCGGAGGACTCAGGCACCATAATGGAGCTCAGAGCGCTCGTTGTGTACATCGACAACAATACCTTCTGGAGTGGCGGGGGAGGGGATGGGGGAGGGGAGGAGGGGAGGGAGTGGGGGGGGGCGGCACACACGAGCCTCTTTTTGTTTGCATTTGATTCCAAAAACATCAAATTGAATCAATCTTTTAATACGCCGCCTTGTATAAACACGAGCTGCTTGAATAAATATGGAGAATAAAAAATGGATTTCTCCTATTATCTGCCAGGTTTATTTATGAACACCCGCCTGCTGCCAAAAACGGGCCCCGCAATAAATAAAAAAAAAAAAAAAAAAACATCAACAAAAACATACGGCGATAATGTCTTTTCTTTTCCAATTCCCCTCATTTGAAGGGAAAGAATAAACATTTGGGATTTACATCACATTTACATTTTCATCAGCTGCCCAAGCTGCGTCTCGCTGGAGGCGGTTGCCACGGTGACGGCGGGAATAACATCTTTTAACCTGGAAGTCATTAGGCGCAATGCGAGGGCTAATGTGTGTGATTGACAAACATCGGGCGGAATCCGTGAATGGACTGACCGGACTGTTGGCGACACGACTAATGATGATAACAATATGACTGGACTCTTGGCGACACGGCTAATGATGATAACAATATGACTGGCTTGTTGGCGACACAACTAATGATGATAACAACATGAAGAAGAAGGAGGATGATTATGATGATTGTGTGTTTGAATGGACAAACATATGTTTAAATATTTGAAAGGACGGACTGATATCCGTGTGTGTGAGTGTGTGTGTGTGTGTGTGTGTGTGTGTGTGTGTGTGTGTGTGTGTGTGTGTGTGTGTGTGTGTGTGTGTGTGTGTGTGTGTGTGTGTGTGTGTGTGTGTGTGTGACAGGTTTATAGGAGTCATTTATCGTGCTGAGCAGTGTAGTGTCCTGAGTGGCAGGCAGGCAGCTTATTGTTGTGTTGTAACCTTTATGCTGCATTAAGTACAGCTGAGTGAGGAGGAGGAAACATCACCTACAACACACACACACACACATCATATCTACAACACACACACACACACATCATATCTACAACACACACACACATCATACCTACAACACACACACACATCATACCTACAACATACACACACATCATACCTACAACACACACACACACACATCATACCTACAACACACACACACATCATACCTACAACACACACACACACACATCATACCTACAACACACACACACACATCATACCTACAACACACACACACATCATACCTACAACACACACACACACATCATACCTACAACACACACACACACATCATACCTACAACACACACACACACACATCATACCTACAACACACACACACACATCATACCTACAACACACACACACATCATACCTACAACACACACACACATCATACCTACAACACACACACACATCATACCTACAACACACACACACACACATCATACCTACAACACATGCACACACATCATACCTACAACACACACACACACATCATACCTACAACACACACACACACACACACACATCATACCTACAACACACACACACATCATACCTACAACACACACACACACATCATACCTACAACACACACACACACACACACATCATACCTACAACACACACACACACATCATACCTACAACACACACACACACACACATCATACCTACAACACACACACACACACATCATACCTACAACACACACACACATCATACATACAACACACACACACACACATCATACCTACAACACACACACACACATCATACTTACAACACACACACATCATACATACAACACACACACATCATACCTACAACACACACTCATCATAACTACAACACACACACATATCAACACATCATACCTACAACACACACACATCATATGTACAACACACTCACATCATACCTACAACACACACACATATCAACACATCATACCTACAACACACACGCATCATACCTACAACACACACATCATACGCGCAACACAAACATATAAGTACAACACACACATATAAGTACAACACACACATTTCATACGTACAACACACACATCATGCATACAACACGCACACATCATATGTAAAACACACACACACATCATACATACAACACACATCATACGTAAAACACACACACACATCTTACATACAACACACATCATATATACAACACACACACATCATACCTACAACACACACACGTCATCCGTACAACACACACACATCATATCTACAACACACACACATCATAGGTACAACACACATCATACGTTCAACACGCACACATCATATGTACAACACACACACACATATGTACAACACACACACATACGTACAACACACACACATCATACGTACAACACACACACACATCATACGTTCAACACGCACACATCATATGTACAACACACACACACATACACGTACAACACACACACACATACGTACAACACACACACATCATATGTACAACACACACATCATATGTACAACACACACACATATGTACAACACACACACACACATACGTACAACACACACATCATACGTACAACACGCACACATCATATGTACATCACACACACACATACGTACAAAACACACACACGTACGTACAACACACACACATTATACCTACAACACACACACACACATACGTACAACACACGCACACATACGTACAACACACACACACACATACGTACAACACCCACACACACACATACGTACAACACACACACATACATACAACACACACACACACACATACGTACAACACACACACACACACATATGTACAACACACACACACATACGTACAACACACACACACACATACAACACGCACACATCATATGTACAACACACACACACATACGTACAACACACACACACATACGTACAACACACACACACATACGTACAACACACACACATCATATGTACAACACACACATCATATGTAGAACACACACACATATGTACAACACACACACACACATACGTACAACACACACACATCATACGTACAACACGCACACATCATATGTACAACACACACACACATACCTACAACACACACACATCATACCTACAACACACACACATCATACGTACAACACACGCACACATACGTACAACACACACACATCATACGTACAACACACACACACACATACGTACAACACACACACACATATGTACAACACACACACAAACACACATACGTACAACACACACACACACACATATGTACAACACACACACATCATACGTACAACACAGACAGGTCCAACAGTCGTGACGTTTGAGTCTCTCGCTTACACACTTGTAACACACACACACACACACGCACACACACACACACCAGTAAGTCTGCTTTTTTTATTTGTTTGAAAGCTTCACGAGTGCGGCCTGCCTCTTCAAGTATGTAAAAATAGAGGCCATTTTATTGCCTAATACCGACCTGCCATGTACACAACATGATGACATGTTGCACACACACCATACATTACCATATCAGGCCCCGCCACACACACACACACACACACACACACACACACACACACACACACACACACACACACACACACACACACACACACACACACGGAGATAATGGTAGCATGGTGAGATGCCACTTGTATTAACAGCAGCATGCTTTTAAAGTAAATAAAAATCTCATACTGAATCTGCGGCTGGCTGGCTGGTTGGATGAGTGTGTGTGTGTGTGTGTGTGTGTGTGTGTGTGTGTGTGTGTGTGTGTGTGTGTGTGTGTGTGTGTGTGTGTGTGTGTGTGTGTGTGTGTGTGTTTGTGTGGGGAGGGGGGGGGGCAATCGTCAACACAGCACAGGGGGCAGTGGTTCCTCTCTAATTGCCCCTCTAGGTGCCTGCGAGCTGAAGTGAGGGTAAACACACATCTAGAGATGATTAATAGTCGGGGGTCAGGGTGCTGCACACACTGCCACAGAGGCTGAGACCTCACTCCAGCACACACACACACACACACACACACACACACACACACACACACACACACACACACACACTCACACACACACGGGCCCTCGATTTTCCGTGGCCCTAAACAAGATTGCGCTTGTAGTCCCGTTGTGGTCTTTATTATGACTTATTTGTTGTTATTAGACAGGCTCCAGCACCCCCGCGACCCGAAAAAGGGACAAGCGGTAGAAAATGGATGGATGGATGGATGGATGGATGATTTACCTCCCAGTGTGACAAGCAGTACACACATGGTTGACACACAAAATTGTATGTAAATTATCAAAAAACTTTCCGTTCTCTGAGTTCCCAATGAACAGACAAGAGGCTGTATTTGTTGCACCAAGCAAAAGGCTTGGAAAATTCCATTGTGTGCATATCTTATAAAATTCAATATTATCAAAATATAGTGTATTCCAAAAATAATTTTTTGTTAAAGTAAAGATAAATACTGTACTTAAATGTCTGCTTGATGTATGATTTAAAAACAAATTATCAAGCAAATTGTAGACTGTAAAATTGACAATAGATTTTACGATTAAAGTCCGCCGACTTGTGTTTTTTTTTACCATAAAATCAATCATTTTTCCATGTACAGTAAGACACTAAAACATAAAAAAAAACAAAAAAAAAACATTAACACAACAAGATTTTACGATTAAAAAAAATCCTAACTGGCAGCTCGGTTGCTTGACAGTAAGCGGCAATGCCCATGACCTTGGATCCCCAGCATCAAAAAGCGACATCAGTGTGTAAAGGATATCACCACATGGGCTCAGGAACACTTCAGAAAACCACTGTCAGTAACTACAGTTGGTCGCTACATCTGTAAGTGCAAGTTAATATTCTACTATGCAAAGCCAAAGGCATTTATCAACAACACCCAGAAACGCTTCGCTGGGCCCGAGCTCATCTAAGAAGGACTTTTGGCTTTTGTGCATTCAGTAAGTTTTGTATTGAAATTGCTGACTTTGTGATGTCTTTTGTGTTCGTGGCCGCGTTGTTTTTTGTCTGAGAGTAACGATCAAACCTCGTTAAATACACGTAGCGCTAAATTTGACCAATAGAGGGCGACAACGATAATCGTGACAATGTTTGGTGTGCGAATGTTGTGTAATTTGTATATGTGTAAACGTTTGTAGTTTATTGTGTGAATATATCGACACTAAACCTATTTTATTTGTGTAAAATAACAATGGTGTTACGATGGTGTTGCGGCTCACTGCGATGTTTGTTCTCCCGGGATGCAAACGGACGACTCCGGACAGGACTTGCAGGTAGGAACATGATTTAATCGTAAATTAACACTCAAAGAGGTACAAAACAGAAAACAAAGCGACGGAAACAAGGTGCAGATCGCACCCGAAGCTAAGGCTACTACTTAGCACAGACTAGAGATCACTAGCAGGGGCTAGGAGACAAGCAAAACTTACGTAACAGTAGCGTGACGCAAACAACACAAGAGGCAGGTGAAACTAATATGTAGCCATGGTGAATAACTCAGAGGTGCATAAACAGGAACTAAAGGAGTCCAAAACTAACAGAAAACACAAGTGACTCGAAAAACTAAAACAGACTACGATCTGGGCGGCGGATCATGACAAATGGATGTTATACTTTTGTTGTGTTTATTTTATGTTTACATTTTCAATGTTTATATTTTCAGTCTCACAAACCTAAATAAAGGAAGAAGCGTAGAGAAATAAAACTGAGGGAGGAAAATAATTCAAAAGAAGGAACACCAATCCTCAACAAAAACTGGAGCTTCTTTTTCTTCCGACTGTTAACTATCTGCACACGCTAGAATGGAGTAGCAAAGGCAGAATAATGAAGTTACTGACAGTGCAGAGTGAAAGTTGATGTGTTTACTTTGTAATTAAGTCGACACAGTCTTACAGGAATGACACAACATCTACATTTTGGTGCGCGGCCCCTGAAACTTGGGGTTCTTGAAACTCTGGCCCTCTTCGAAATGTAGTTGAATAGCCCTGTGGTCAAATTTTTACCCCAGAAGCTTTGCACGAGTCCACCATTTTTTATTCAGTTGTAGTCCAAAGTTGCAGTCCTTCTCCTTCTCTGTCCTCTTGTTGCGGGGCAGACTGGCTCATACATGCACATGCATCCTGCACTGTAGCCATGTCTAATAACAAGTAGCCTACAGTTCGGACTTACATCGGTCAGTAGACTCGATATAAAACTACAACATGACGGGGTGGAGATGCAGCCTGGAGGAGGGCTAGGGCACGTAAACGGGAGCGCCCACCCGACGGCGCTTGAAGGTGGTCTATTTATGCAAAATGTGGACCAAAGGAACAACAAGGAAGTGCTTTAAATGTAGAACCATCCTAATATGAGCCCTTTAACCCCAGAGTGTTGATACCAAAGTAGGTAGAACAAGTCCATAGTGTGACCGGAACAAGTCCTTGGAAAGATCTAACCATCCATTGGTTGAGAGGTGGAGGAGGTCCAAAAAAAATCTGGTGAAAGGTCAAGTTAAAGGGGGAAGTGTGAGGGTCGGCGTGTAGCATGAGGGTCAGGGCGAGTCCTTAACAAGCCTTGATCGATACGTGAAGCGATCCTTGATCGATACGTGAAGCGCAGAAGAACCACACCACGTCTTGGTGGTCTGGCTTTCATAGACAGCCAGGAGATGCATTTTGTCCTACCTGCCCACTTTGTCTTGGCTGTCCCCGCCTCACACACATGCTTGTATTTCTGACCTTCTTGGGACGTGCATACCTCTTTAGGACCACCCTTTCTACATGTATAAAGATTTGTATTTACAACATTAATAATATATAAATACTATGCAAATATAAAAAAGGTAAGCTTTTAGTTAATTTTTTTTATTTTTTATTTGGTAATTGGTTTTTAATCTTCATTATTTACTTCAAGGTATTACACTCTCTCTCTCTCTCTCTCTCTCTCTCTCTCTCTCTCTCTCTCTCTCTCTCTCTCAATATATATATATATATATATATATATATATATATATATATATATATATATATATATATATTTTATTTTTTTATTTTTTTTAATTATTATTATTATTATTATTATTTATTTTTTTTAATTTATTTATTTTTTTTAAATTTTTTTTTTTTTTTTTTTTTCTTTATTTCTTTTTTTTTTTTTTTAATACATTTTGGCCAAAGGGGGCACATTTAAATTTCTTACACACACTTTTTATTTCATATGTTGACCACAGGGGGAGCACTTAAAATTTGTAGACACTCTTGTTATTTCATATGTTGACCACGGGGAGAGCACTTCAAATTTTTACACACACTTGTTATTTCATACGTTGACCACAGGGGGAGCACTGAAATTTTTTCACACACACTTGTTATTTCATATGTTGACCAAAGGGGGCGCACTTCAATTTCTTACACACACTTGTTATTACATATGTTGACCACACGGGGAGAGCACTTCAAATTTTTACACACACTTGTTGTTTCATACGTTGACCACAGGGGGAGCACTGAAATTTTTTCACACACACTTGTTATTTCATATGTTGACCAAAAGGGGCGCATTTCAATTCCTTACACACACACTTGTTATTACATATGCTGACCAGAGGGGAAGCACTTCAAATGTTTACACACACTTATTATTTCACATGTTGACCAAAGGGGGCGCATTTCAATTTCTTTCACACACTTGTTATTACATATGTTGACCAAAGGGGGCGCATTTCAATTCCTTACACACACACACTTGTTATTACATATGTTGACCACAGGGGGAGCACTTCAAATTTTTACACACACTTATTTCATATGTTGACCAAAGGGGGCGCATTTCAATTTCTTACACACACTTGTTATTACATATGCTGACCAGAGGGGAAGCACTTCAAATGTTTACACACACTTATTATTTCATATGTTGACCAAAGGGGGCGCATTTCAATTTCGTACACACACACTTGTTATTACATATGCTGACCAGAGGGGAAGCACTTCAAATGTTTACACACACTGGTTATTTCATATGTTGACCAAAGGAGGCGCATTTCAATTTCTTACACACACTTGTTATTACATATGTTGACCAAAGGGGGCGCATTTAAAAATGTTTACACACACTTGTTATTTCATATGTTGACCAGAGGGGGAGCACTTCAAATGTTTACACACACATGTTATTTCATATGTTGGCCAGAAGGGGCGCATTTCAATTCCTTACACACACACACTTGTTATTACATATGTTGACCACAGGGGGAGCGCTTCAAATTTTTACACACACTTGTTATTTCATATGTTGACCAAAGGGGGGCGCATTTCAATTTCTTACACACACTTATTACATATGCTGACCAGAGGGGGAGCACTTCAGATGTTTACACACACTTGTTATGTCATATGTTGGCCAGAGGGGGAGCACTTTTAAAAGCGACACACCCTCATTTTGATGGATGTCACCAGCAGGGGGTGCAAATGAGACGTTCTCTATTGGGACCATGATTTATGTCAATACTTGTTCACACCTCCTCATATGGAAGATACTTTTCCTTCTTGGTGTCTGAAGAAAGGCAGAAATACAAGAGCACACACACACACACACACACACACACACACACACACACACACACACACACACACACACACACACACACACACACACACACTGAAAGGAGTCAGGTGGGGCGGTCCTTCATTTTTCATGCAAACGGTAATTTAGTGAGACCGCCTATTGATTGAGCGCCGCTTGTCTCCCAAACAATGCCACTTCAATCAGCGGCCCGCGGGGGAGGGGAGGTGTGGTGGGAACGGGGGTGAGGAAGAGGAAGAGGAGGAAGAGGAGGAAGGTCTGCCGATAGCTGCAGTGACTGATTTAAGAGATGGATAAAAAGCAGATACGTCCTGTACTGATTAATGACAGTGGTCACAGCAGACCTGGACTATGCATCATGATTTAAGCAGCAGACCCTCATCTAGAGATTAGCGCACACACACACACACACACACACACACACACACACACACACACACACACATACACACACACATAGACACACACACACACACACACACACACACACACACATAGACACACACACACACACACACACACACGCGCACCCACACACACACACACACACACACACACACACACACACACACACACACACGCACACACACACATACACGTACACACACACACACACACACACACGCACACGCACGCGCACACACACGCACACACACACACACACACACACACGTGTTAAAAAGAAGACAAGAGCCAGTATTTGTCTAAACTTCTTGGTTTAGTCCTGGGTTGGACTTTGTCCAGTTCTGGGTTGGACTTGGTCTAGTTCTGGGTTGGGATTGGTTTAGTTAAGTTAAAGTTAAAGTGCCAATGATAGTCACACACACACTAGGTGTGGTGAAATGTGTCCTCTGCATTTGACCCATCCCCTTGATCACCCCCTGGGAGGTGAGGGGAGCAGTGAGCAGCAGCGGTGGCCGCGCCCGGGAATCATTTTTGGTGATTCAACCCCCAATTCCAAGCCTTGATGCTGAGTGCCAAGCAGGGAGGTAATGGCTCCCATTTGTATAGTCTTTGGTATGACTCGGCCAGGGTTTGAACTCACAACCTACCGATCTCTGGGCGGACCCTCTAACCACTAGGCCACTGAGTAGGTGAGTAGTTCTGGGTTGGACTTGGTTTAGTCCTGGGTTGGACTTGGTTTAGTGGTGGGTTGGACTTGGTTTAGGTCTGAGTTGGGCTTGGTTTAGTTCTGGGTTGGGCTTGGTTTAATTCTGGGTTGGGCTTGGTTTATTTCTGGGTTGGACTTGGTTTAGTTCCGGGTTGAACTTGGTTTAGTTCCGGGTTGAACTTGGTCTAGTTTCGGGTTGGGCTTGGTTAAATTCTGGGTTGGGCTTGGTCTAGTTCTGGGTTGGGCTTGGTCTAGTTCTGGGTTGGACTTGGTTTAGGTCTGAGTTGGGCTTGGTTTAGTTCTGGGTTGAGCTTGGTTTAGTTCTGGGTTGGGCTTGGTTTAGTTCCTGGTTGGACTTGGTTTAGTTTTGGTTTAGTTTTGGTTTGAACTTGGTCTAGTTTCGCGTTGGGCTTGGTTAAGTTCTGGGTTAGGCTTGGTCTAGTTCTGGGTTGGCCTTGGTCTAGTTCTGGGTTGGACTTGGTCTAGTCCTGGGTTGGACTTGGTTTAGTTCTGGGTTGGACTTGTTTTAGTTCTAAGTTATGCTTTGTTTAAGTTCTGGGTTGGACTTGGTCTATTTCTGGATTGGGCTTGGTCTACTTCTGGGTTGGACTTGGTTTAGTTCCGAGTTGAACTTGGTTTAGTTCCGAGTTGAACTTGGTCTAGTTCCGCGTTGGGCTTGGTTAAGTCCTGGGTTGGGCTTGGTCTAGTTCTGGGTTGGGCTTGGTCTAGTCCTTGGTTGGGCTTGGTCTAGTTCTGGGTTGGACTTGGTCTAGTCCTGGGTTGGACTTGGTTTAGTTCTGGGTTGGACTTGCTTTAGTTCTAAGTTATGCTTTGTTTAAGTTCTGGGTTGGACTTGGTCTATTTTTGGATTGGGCTTGGTTTAGTTCTGGGTTGGGCTTGGTAGAGTTGTGGGTTGGACATGGAATATATCTGGGTTAGACTTGGTCTAGTCCTGGGTTGGACTCAGTCTAGTTCTGGGTTGGACTTGGTTTAGTTCTGGGTTGGACTTGGTCTAGCTCTGGGTTGGTCTTGGTCAAGTTCTGGGTTGGACTTGGTTTAGTTCTAAGTTGGGCTTGGTTTAGTTCTGGCTTTGGGCTCAGTCTAGTCCTGGGTTGGGCTTGATTTACTTCTGGGCTGGACTAAACTGAACTAAAAATGTTAAAATGAGACATAAAACCTTGCTTGTGATTTACGCTAATCAGGGGATGTGATGATGACGAAGGTGTGAAGGACAAAGACAAGAGTCAGTTGTTGTCTAAACTTCTCTACCACCTGGATGTGATGAGACACCATGATGGACACTATAAGGGACACCATGATGGACACTATAAAGGACACCATGACGGACACAATGATGGACACTATAAGGGACACCATGATGGACACTATAAGGGACACCATGATGGATACCATGATGGACACTATAAGGGACACCATGATGGACACTATAAGGGACACCATGATGGACACTTTAAGGGACACCATGATGGATACCATGATGGACACTATAAGGGACACCATGATGGACACTATAAGGGACACCATGATGGACACAATGATGGACAATATAAGGGACACCATGATGGACACTAAAAGGGACACCATGATGGACACAATGATGGACAATATAAGGGACACCATGATTGACACTAAAAGGGGCACCATGATGGAGGCTATGATGAACACTATAAGGGACACCATGATGGACACTATAAGGGACACCAAGATGGAGGGTATGATGGACACCATGATGGAGGCTATAAGGGACACCAAGATGGAGGCTATGATGGACACCATGATGGACACCATGATGGACACTATAAGGGACACCATGATGGACACAATGATGGACACTATAAGGGACACCATGATGGACACTTTAAGGGACACCATGATGGACACCATGATGGACACTATAAGGGACACTATGATGGACACAATGATGGACAATATAAGGGACACCATGATTGACACTAAAAGGGGCACCATGATGGAGGCTATGATGAACACTATAAGGGACACCATGATGGACACTATAAGGGACACCATGATGGACACTATAAGGGACACCAAGATGGAGGGTATGATGGACACCATGATGGAGGCTATAAGGGACACCAAGATGGAGGCTATGATGGACACCATGATGGACACCATGATGGACACTATAAGGGACACCATGATGGACACAATGATGGACACTATAAGGGACACCATGATGGACACTATAAGGGACACCAAGATGGAGGCTATGATGGACACCATGATGGACACTATAAGGGACACCATGATGGACACTATAAGGGACACCATGATGGACACTTTAAGGGACACCATGATGGACACCATGATGGACACTATAAGGGACACCATGATGGACACTAAAAGGGGCACCATGATGGAGGCTATGATGGACACTATAAGGGACACCATGATGGACACTATAAGGGACACCATGATGGACACTATAAGGGACACCAAGATGGAGGCTATGATGGACACCATGATGGACACTATAAGGGACACCATGATGGACACTATAAGGGACACCATGATGGACACTTTAAGGGACACCATGATGGACACCATGATGGACACTATAAGGGACACCATGATGGACACTAAAAGGGGCACCATGATGGAGGCTATGATGGACACTATAAGGGACACCATGATGGACACTATAAGGGACACCATGATGGACACTATAAGGGACACCAAGATGGAGGCTATGATGGACACCATGATGGACACCATGATGGACACTATAAGGGACACCATGATGGACACTATAAGGGACACCATGATGGACACTTTAAGGGACACCATGATGGACACCATGATGGACACTATAAGGGACACCATGATGGACACTAAAAGGGGCACCATGATGGAGGCTATGATGGACACTATAAGGGACACCATGATGGACACTATAAGGGACACCATGATGGACACTATAAGGGACACCAAGATGGAGGCTATGATGGACACCATGATGGAGGCTATAAGGGACACCATGATGGACACTATAAGGGACACCAAGATGGAGGCTATGATGGACACCATGATGGACACCATGATGGACACTATAAGGGACACCATGATGGACACAATGATGGACACTGTAAGGGACACCATGATGGACACTGTAAGGGACACCAAGATGGAGGCTATGATGGACACCATGATGGACACTATAAGGGACATTATGATGGACACCATGATGGACACTATAAGGGACATTATGATGGACACCATGATGGACACTAAAAGGGACACCATGATGGAGGCCATGATGGACACTATAAGGGACACCATGATGGACACTATAAGGGACACCATGATGGAGGCTATGATGGACACTATAAGGGACACTATGATGGACTCTATAAGAGACACCATGATGGACACTATAAGGGACACCATGATGGAGGCTATGATGGATACTATGAGAGACACCATGATGGACACTAAAAGGGACACCATGATGGAGGCTATGATGGACACTATAAGGGACACCATGATGGACTCTATAAGGGACACCATGATGGAGGCTATGATGGACACTATAAGGGACACCATGATGGACACTATAAGAGACACCATGATGGACACTAAAAGGGACACCATGATGGAGGCTATGATGGATACTATAAGAGACACCATAATGGACACTAAAAGGGACACCATGATGGAGGCTATGATGGACACTATAAGGGACACCATGATGGACACTATAAGGGACACCATGATGGACTCTATAAGGGACACCATGATGGAGGCTATGATGGATACTATAAGAGACACCATGATGGACACTAAAAGGGACACCATGATGGAGGCTATGATGGACACTATAAGGGACACCATGATGGACACTATAAGGGACACCATGATGGACACTATAAGGGACACCATGATGGAGGCTATGATGGACACTATAAGGGACACCATGATGGACACTATAAGGGACACCATGATGGAGGCTATGATGGATACTATAAGAGACACCATGATGGACACTAAAAGGGACACCATGATGGAGGCTATGATGGATACTATAAGGGACATTATGATGGACACCATGATGGACACTAAAAGGGACACCATGATGGAGGCCATGATGGACACTATAAGGGACACCATGATGGATACTAAAAGGGACACCATGATGGAGGCTATGATGGACAATATAAGGGACACCATGTTGGACACTATAAGGGACACCATGATGGACACTATAAGGGACACCATGATGGACACTATAAGGGACACCAAGATGGAGGCTATGATGGACACCATGATGGACACCATGATGGACACTATAAGGGACACCATGATGGACACTATAAGGGACACCAAGATGGAGGCTATGATGGACACCATGATGGACACCATGATTGACACTATAAGGGACACCATGATGGACACAATGATGGACACTATAAGGGACACCATGATGGACACTATAAGGGACACCATGATGGACACTATAAGGGACACCATGATGGACACTAAAAGGGACACCATGATGGACACTATAAGGGACACCATGATGGACACTATAAGGGACACCATGATGGACACTAAAAGGGACACCATGATGGACACTATAAGGGACACCATGAAGGAGGCTATGATGGACACTATAAGGGACACCATGATGGACACTAAAAGGGACACCATGATGGACACTATAAGGGACACCATGATGGACACTATAAGGGACACCATGATGGAGGCTATGATGGACAATATAAGGGACACCATGTTGGACACTATAAGGGACACCATGATGGACACTAAAAGGGACACCATGATGGAGGCTATGATGGACAATATAAGGGACACCATGATGGACACTATAAGGGACACCATGATGGACACTATAAGGGACACCAAGATGGAGGCTATGATGGACACCATGATGGACACAATGATGGGACACTATAAGGGACATTATGATGGACACCATGATGGACACTAAAAGGGACACCATGATGGAGGCCATGATGGACACTATAAGGGACACCGTGATGGACATTATAAGGGACACCATGATGGAGGCTATGATGGACACTATAAGGGACACTATGATGGACTCTATAAGAGACACCATGATGGACACTATAAGGGACACCATGATGGAGGCTATGATGGATACTATGAGAGACACCATGATGGACACTATAAGGGACACCATGATGGAGGCTATGATGGATACTATGAGAGACACCATGATGGACACTATAAGGGACACCATGATGGACACTATAAGGGACACCATGATGGAGGCTATGATGGACACTATAAGGGACACCATGATGGACACTATAAGGGACACCATGATGGAGGCTATGATGGAGACTATAAGGGACACCATGATGGACACTATAAGGGACACCATGATGGAGGCTATGATGGACACTATAAGGGACACCATGATGGACACTATAAGAGACACCATGATGGAGGCTATGATGGACACTATAAGGGACACTATCATGGACTCTATAAGGGACACCATGATGGACACTATAAGGGACACCATGATGGAGGCTATGATGGACACTATAAGGGACACCATGATGGACACTATAAGAGACACCATGATGGAGGCTATGATGGAGACTATAAGGGACACCATGATGGAGGCTATGATGGAGACTATAAGGGACACCATGATGGAGGCTATGATGGACACTATAAGGGACACCATGATGGACACTATAAGAGACACCATGATGGAGGCTATGATGGAGACTATAAGGGACACCATGATGGAGGCTATGATGGACTCTATAAGGGACACCATGATGGAGGCTATGATGGAGACTATAAGAGACACCATGATGGAGAGATGTTCCTACAAGAAGGGAGAAAGTATGTGTCTAAACTTCTCTCCCACGTGGATATAAGAGTACTATGATAGGCAAAATACCAAAAAAGTGCAGTCCCCCTTCAAGGTTCTACTGTGCAGTGAAGAAATATAAGATTTAGTTTGCACTCCAACTTCATTTCATCATCTTCTGCTTTGCTCCACTAACAAACCTCCAAACAAAGTTTTCATCTAACAAGTCTTGAACATTGAAAAAGGGGTCCAAAGGCGGACAATGTGCTCAGGCGGGTGCAGGAGGCCTAGCAAGCCTCTCCTGGGGTCCGCCAGCTGCAGAGGAGCATCCCGGCCCCTCCCTGCCGGCTGCTAAAATATTCATCAGCCTCCCAGAGAGCGTGTCCGCTAATAGTTGTACATAGGGCAGGAGCAGGCAGGGAGGGGAGGACTCGGCAAGATGAGCGATGCTCCCCGTGTGCATGTCAGCTAATAGTCCGACACGCCGCGCTCCGGGAGGGAAAGTGACGAGGGGGATTGTTTAAATCGTCTCCTGGCTTTGGAATCGCGGGAGGATGGAAGGACGGGGAGAGAAAAGGGGGATGAAGATGGAGAGGGAGTGATACCTCCTCTTTTTTTTTTTTAACTCGCCCCCGTCTCGGCTTGCATTCACATTGATTAAAAGCCACTCTTGTAATTGTCACATCTTGTACGGACCATCTGTGTGTGTGTGTGTGTGTGTGTGTGTGTGTGTGTGTGTGTGTGTGTGTGTGTGTGTGTGTGTGTGTGTGTGTGTGTGTGTGTGTGTGTGTGTGTGTGTGTGTGTGTGTGTGTGTGTGTGTGTGTGTGTGTGTGTGTGTGTGTGTGTGTGTGTGTGCGTTGTCACTTGAATGGTCGCCACACACTACTGTACATCAATCATGGAAATATCATTAATGCACTTTTCTATTTGTACAAAACACCAGCTCAGGTAGCGCCGATCTATCTTTGCATCTTACTGAGATGGGAGAAAACACACACACACACACGCACGCACACACACGCACACACACAAACACACACACACACACATTCTTGTCTTTCTTACCTTCTGGAGACCTGAGAAAAATGCCTCCCTCTTTAGGACCAGCCTTTCTAGATATATAAAGATGTGTATTTACAACATTAATAATATATACATACTATGTGAATATAAAAAACGTAAGCTTTTTGTTAATTTCTTTTTTTGTTTTGTTTGTTTGTTTGTAATTAGTTTTTAATAATCATTATTTAATTCAAGTTATTACAGTATGTCTCTATATACATATGTATTTTTTTATTTTAATTAGTTTTGGCCAAAGGGGGCGCATTTCAATGTCTTAGACACACTTGTTATTACATATGTTGGCCAGAGGGGGAGCACTTCAAAAAATGTTACACACACTTGTTATTTCATATGTTGACCAGAGGGGGGGGGGGGGGGGGGGGGCGCATTTCAATGTCTTAGACACACTTGTTATTACATATGTTGGCCAGAGGGGGAGCACTTAAAAAAAATTTACACACACTTGTTATTTCATATGTTGACCAGAGGGGGGAGCACTTTTAAAAGCGACACACAGTCAATTTGAAAAACCCCTCCTTTTTGGGACCACCCTCATTTTGATAGATTTCACCACCAGGGGGAGCAAATGAGATCTCTATTTTTTGTTTTTAGTAATGTGCTTAAGGTCGATGACCAAAGATTTGGACAACCCAGCTGTAGAAGCTAACTGTTAATGACCACTATAGTCTTAGTAGCGTAGTGTATTTGTTCATGCTATGCTCACATATGGCTTGTCTTACGTCAGCACCGGAAGTGGTAAAATCAGCCGTTCACCTGGCTGGTTTTTTTCGGGGGATGAATAGGGAAGCCCTTCTTTAGCTGCCGTCTTGTTTTATCATATTGAAGTGGGGGGGGGGGGGGGGGCGTGGGCTGCAGGCCTGCCGCGGAACGGGGTGTGCCATCACCGGCCTCGAAGACCGCGACAGGCGAGTGGATGGCCCAGGTGGGCCTTTGTTATCTAATCACCTGTCGCCTTTATTAGCAGCAGCCGGCATGAGACAAGGGATTGGAGTCGGAGTGGGAGCCAGAGAGAGAGAGAGAGACACGAGCTCAGAAAAAGACATTTTGCTGGAAAGCAAAAGCCTTGCAGAATTGATGAAAATAAAACAGTGTTATACCCTGAATTCCGGGCTCTCCTGGCAGCGTGTGGTGGTCCGAAGAACCCACTAGAGCAGGCCTGGGCAATTATTTTGACTCGGGGGCTACATTTAGAGAAAAAAATGTGTCTTTTTTCTGGTTCCCTTTTTTTAGAAAAGTATCGAAAGGTACCGAAAAGTATCGACATTGTCATGTCTGTGTGATCATGTTTTGTTTTAGTCATGGTCGGTTTTGTTTTTGGACTTTTTGTGCACTTTTGTGTGTCACCACAGCAACCATTAGTTTCACCCGGTTCACATCGTCATGTCACGCACCTGTTTCGCGTTTTGAGTCACGCACCTGTTTTCACTAATCATGTCACTATTATTTAAGCCGATTGTTGCCAGGAAGTCTCCCTGGCGACATCACACTCCTGACACTCTGTTTCATGTCCATCGGTCATGCTGCTCCTTTCGTCCGCAAGTAACTTATTGTTTATTAAGGCCATAGTTAGCCAGTTTTGTTTTCTGTCCATAGTTTATGCCAAAGTGGTAGTTTTGTTTTTCATAGCCAAGTTTTCTACCTCCGCTGTGAGCGCCTTTTGTTTGTACTTTTTTTGAGTAAATGAAATCATGTCATTACCTTCACGTCGTGTCCGCTCCAAATCCTTTGCACCATGGGAGAACAAACCACACCACAGTCCTCGTCTTGACAGAAATAATATTGGTATCAGGACAACACGAGCCACTAAAATATCATGCAAAAGCGCAGATTCCAAGCATTGAAAGACTTAGTATAGTTCAAGGTCATTAGAAAACATGACTGCACATCATAATGGCAGCTACACTTTCCATCTTAAACATCTAAAAAAAAAATATTTGGGAATGTCCGGCGGGCCAGATTGAAAAGCTTAACGGGCCGCATGTGGCCCCCGGGCCCTCATTTGCCCAGGTCTGCACTAGACGACAACCTCTACACATATATTACTGCGTTTTGTTGCGTTGACCAGCTCTTCCTCCCAGGGATTTTAAGTTGCTGGTCACTCCCAAGTTCTTTTTATGGCACATAAGCTGGAGTTTGAATTGATCACCAGGCAGTAGTTGGTATTTTGTGGTTTATTCTCGAAGCTTTGACAATAAACGTGAGACCAATCCAGTACAGAAGCGTTCCCTCGCCCAGCTAAGATCGATCTCCCCCAGACGTTCTCCTCTACCCCCCTATCCCCCTCCTTCCTCCCCAACTGTTGTCTCCTAGCCCAGCACCGCTTTGTCCCCCTTATCTCAAGAATGTTATGGGAGTCTCAACAGAGAGAATATTCAACGCTCTGACTCTCTCAGCAAGGACACTCGTAATGCAAGCACTTTGTACCAGACGAAACATTAGCCGATTAAAATATGACTATAGGAGGTATAAAAGAAGTAACTATTAAATATGGATATATGTAATTATCCACTTCCATCAATTTGCAATTGTCAATATTTACTTTTGTACGCACATTAAATTAAAAAAAAAAATCCAGACTTTGGAGCAATGTTCACGGACTCTAGTATTTGGCTCTCTATTAGATGCAATGTTATTGGGGACCATGATTTATGTCATCACTTGTTCACACCTCCTCATATGGAAGATACTTTTCCTTCTTGGTGTCTCAAGAAGGGGAGAAATACAAGAACACACACACACACACACACACACACACACAAACACGTAAAATGCCTCCCTCTTTAGGACTACCCTTTCTAGATATATAAAGATGTGTATTTACAACATCAATAATAAATACATACTATGCAAATATAAAAAAAGCTTGTTGTGAAAAATGAGTTGGAATTTCACAAGAAAAAGGTCACAATTTCACAAGAAAAACATAGAATTTTGGCAGTATTATAATAAAAGTCGTCGTTTTACTCAACGCTAGTCAAAATTTTACAAGAAAAACTGAACATTTGTGCAATGTTATGATCAAAGTTGTAATTTAACTCAATAACAGTTGCAATTTTACAAGAAAATCTTAAAATGTTGGCAATTTTATGAAAAGAAAGCTAAACATTTTGGAAATTTTTTGAAAAGAATCGTAATTTGACTCGACAAAGGTCACAATTTTATAAGAAAACCTTAAAATGTTGGTAATATTATAATAATAATCGGAATTTTACTTGGAAAAATGATGAAAAAAGTCATAATTTTACTCAAAAAATCTCACTGTTTTAGAAGAACGACAAAAAAAATTGGCAATATTGAGATGAGTCAGAATTTTATACGACAAATGTCACCATTTTGCATTAAAAAGTAATTTTACGAGAAAACATTGCAATATTACAGAAACAGAATATAAGAAATTGTTCCCAATTTGGAAAGAAATAAATCGACACATTGTGGGAAAAAGACCGCCTTTTTTTTGTTTTTGTTTGTAATTGTTTTTTAATCTTCATTATTTACTTCAAGTTATTACAGTATTTATTGTATTTAAAAAAAAAAAAAAACATTTTGGCCAAAGGGGGCGAATTTCAATTTCTTACGCACACTTGTTCTTTCATATGTTGACCAGGGGGGAAGCACTTCCAGTTTTTACACACACTTGTTATTTCATATGTTGGCCAGAGGGGGAGCACTTTTAAAAAGCGACACACAGTCAATGTGAAAAAATCCCTCCTTTTTGGGACCAACTTCATTTTGACCAGGAGGGGTGCCAATGAGACATTGTCTATTACAGGGGTCACCAACCTTTTTGAAACCAAGAGCTACTTCTTGGGTAGTGATTAATGCGAAGGGCTACCAGTTTGATACACACTTAAATAAATTGCCAGAAATAGCCAATTTGCTCAATTTACCTTTAACTCTATTTTATTATTAATAATTTATGATATTTACACTTAATTGAACGGTTTAAAAGAGGAGAAAACACGAAAAAAAATGACAATTAAATTTTGAAACATAGTTTATCTTCAATTTCGACTCTTTAAAATTCAAAATTCTATCCGAAAAAAAGAAGAGAAAAACTAGCTAATTTGAATCTTTCTGAAAAAATTTAAAAAATAATTTATGGAACATCATTAGTAATTTTTCCTGATTAAGATTAATTTTAGAATTTTGATGACATGTTTTAAATAGGTTAAAATCCAATCTACACTTTGTTAGAATATATCACAAATTGGACCAAGCTATATTTCTAACAAAGACAAATCATTATTTCTTCTAGATTTTCCAGAACAAAAATTGTAAAAGAAATTCAAAAGACTTTGAAATAAGATTTAAATTTGATTCTACAGATTTTCTAGATTTGCCAGAATAATTGTTTTGAATTTTAATCATAATAAGTTTGAAGAAATATTTCACAAATATTCTTCGTCGAAAAAACAAAAGCTAAAATGAAGAATTAAATTAAAATGTATTTATTATTCTTTACAATAAAAAAAAATTTTTTTACTTGAACATCGATTTAAATTGTCAGGAAAGAAGAGGAAGGAACTTAAAAGGTATATGCGTTTAAAAATCCTAAAATCATTTTTAAGGTTGTATTTTTTCTCTAAAATTGTCTTTCTGAAAGTTATAAGAAGCAAAGATAAAAAAAAATAATGAATTTATTTAAACAAGTGAAGACCAAGTCTTTAAAATATTTTCTTGGATTTTCAAATTCTATTTGAGTTTTGTCTCTCTTAGAATCAAAAATGTCGGGCAAAGCGAGACCAGCTTGCTAGTAAATAAATAACATTTAAAAAAATAGAGGCAGCTCACTGGTAAGTGCTGCTATTTGAGCTATTTTTAGAACAGGCCAGCGGGCTACTCATCTGGTCCTTACGGGCTACCTGGTGCCCGCGGGCACCGCGTTGGTGACCCCTGGTCTATTAGATGCAATGTTATTTGGGACCATGATTTATGTCATCACCTGTTCACACCTCCTCATACGGTGGCTACTTTTCCTTCTTGGTGTCTCAAGAAGGGTAGAAATACAAGAACACACACACCCACACACACCCACACACACACACACACTCGTGCGTACAAACAGACATTCTTTTCTCCAGTCATTAAAATGAGGAACGGCCGCCGGTCCAGGAGCTGTTGAAATAGCATTAAGAAATGGAGACAAATGTTGTGGTTCCCAGGCTGCCATCGCCACCTGACTACACTAAATCAGACGTTGACGAATATTGCTGGGATAAAGACGCACACGCACACACACACACACACACACACACACACACACACACACACACACACACACACACACACACACACACGGCGAGCCACCTTCCACATGTAGGAAGAGGCGGGGCCCCTTCAGTGGATTAATGAGCAATTATCCTAATTAAACGTATCCCGATCGCGCGCCCCGATACATGGCTGATTACTACCTCCCAGAGATGATTAAATGATATCGGTAACGGCGCACGCCTAATATCATCTCCGACAATTAATGAGAGTTTGTACTGGCGGAGTCGAGTGGAAATGAGGCGCCAATTAAAGATTGAATTAGCTTTGATTTAATCGGCGCTAGGCTAATTGTGAGCACCGGTCACGGGAAAAGTTTTTATGAACGGGGATTTTTTTTGTGCAAAACGTTTCGAGTATGCAATTTTAAAGTGTTTTTGGTAACTTAGGTTTAAGTAGATGACACACGCCTCGTTATAGGCCACGACAATTGTGTAAATGGTAAATAAAAAGAGAATACAACAAATCCTTTTCAACTTACATTCAATTGAATAGACTGCAGAGACAAGATGTTCACACTGAGAAACTGTGTGCAAATATTAGCTCATTTGGGATTTGATGCATGTACGATGTTTCAAAAAAGCTGGCACAAGTGGCAAAAAAGAGTGAGAAAGTTGAGGAATGCTCATCCAAGATTTATTTGAAACATCCCACAGGTGAACAGGCTAATTGGGAACAGGTGGGTGCCATGATTGGGTACAAAAGCACGCTTCCGTGAAATGCTCAGTTCGTTCACAAACAAGGACGGGGGCGAGGGTCACCACTTTGTCAACAAACGCCTGAGCAAATTGTTTAAGAACGACATTTCTCAACCAAGCTATTGCAAGGAATTTAGGGATTTCGCCATCTACGCTCCGTAATATCATCAAAAGGTTCGGAGAATCCGGAGAAATTACTGCACGTAAGCCAAGATATGACGGACCAGGCGGTACTGCATCAAAAAGCAACATCAGTGTGTAAAGGATATCGCCACATGGGCTCAGGAACACTTCAGAAAACCCACTGTCAGTAACTACAGTCGGTCGCTACATCTGTAAGTGCAAGTTAAAACTCTACTATGCAAAGCCAAAGCCATTTTATCAACAACACCCAGAAACGCCCGTCGGCTTTGCTGGGCCCGAGCTCATCTAGGATGGACTGATGAAAAGTGGAAAAGTGTTCTGTGGTCTGACGAGTCCACATTTCAATTTTTTTTTGGAAACTGTGGACGTCGTGTCCTCCGGAATAGCGAGTACCAAGAAGAATAAAGTTGGTAGCAAATGTAAAAAAGTGCAAAGTACCCAGTGGGAATAGTGAGTACCAAGAAGAATAAAGTTGGTACCAAATATAAAAATGTGCAAAGTACCCAGTGGGAATAGTAAGTACCAAGAAGAATAAAGTTGGTACCAAATATAAAAAAAAGTGCAAAGTAGCGAGTGGGAATAGTGAGTACCAAGAAGAATAAAGTTGGTACCAAATATAAAAAAGTGCAAAGTGGAAATAGCGAGTACCAAGAAGAATAAAGTTGGTACCAAATATAAAAAAGTGCAAAGTACCTAGTGGGAATAGCGAGTACCAAGAAGAATAAAGTTGGTACCAAACATAAAAAAGTGCAAAGTCCCCAGTGGGAGTAGTGAGTACCAAGAAGAATAAAGTTGGTAGCAAATATAAAAAAGTGCAAAGTGGAAATAGAGAGTACCAAGAAGAATAAAGTTGGTACCAAATATAAAAAAGTGCAAAGTGGAAATAGCGAGTACCAAGAAGAATAAAGTTGGTATTAAATGTAAAAAAGTGCAAAGTGGAAATAGCAAGTACCAAGAAGAATAAAGTTGGTACCAAATATAAAAAAGTGCAAAGTACCCAGTGGGAATAGCGAGTACCAAGAAGAATAAAGTTGGTACCAAAAATAAAAAAAGTGCAAAGTACCCAGTGGGAATAGCGGGTACCAAAAATAATAAAGTTGGTGCCAAATATAAAAAGTGCAAAGTACCCAGTGGGAATAGTGAGTACCAAGAAGAATAAAGTTGGTACCAAATATAAAAAAGTGCAAAGTGGAAATAGTGAGTACCAAGAAGAATAAAGTTGGTACCAAATATAAAAAAGTACAAAGTAGCGAGTGGGAATAGTGAGTACCAAGAAGAATAAAGTTGGTACCAAATATAAAAAAGTGCAAAGTGGAAATAGTGAGTAACAAGAAGAATAAAGTTGGTACCAAATATAAAAAAGTACAAAGTAGCGAGTGGGAATAGTGAGTACCAAGAAGAATAAAGTTGGTACCAAATATAAAAAAGTGCAAAGTGGAAATAGAGAGTACCAAGAAGAATAAAGTTGGTACCAAATATAAAAAAGTGCAAAGTGGAAATAGTGAGTAACAAGAAGAATAAAGTTGGTATTAAATGTAAAAAAGTGCAAAGTGGAAATAGCAAGTACCAAGAAGAATAAAGTTGGTACCAAATATAAAAAAGTGCAAAGTACCCAGTGGGAATAGCGAGTACCAAGAAGAATAAAGTTGGTACCAAAAATTAAAAAAGTGCAAAGTACCCAGTGGGAATAGCGGGTACCAAAAATAATAAAGTTGGTGCCAAATATAAAAAGTGCAAAGTACCCAGTGGGAATAGTGAGTACCAAGAAGAATAAAGTTGGTACCAAATATAAAAAAGTGCAAAGTGGAAATAGTGAGTACCAAGAAGAATAAAGTTGGTACCAAATATAAAAAAGTACAAAGTAGCGAGTGGGAATAGTGAGTACCAAGAAGAATAAAGTTGGTACCAAATATAAAAAAGTGCAAAGTGGAAATAGTGAGTAACAAGAAGAATAAAGTTGGTACCAAATATAAAAAAGTACAAAGTAGCGAGTGGGAATAGTGAGTACCAAGAAGAATAAAGTTGGTACCAAATATAAAAAAGTGCAAAGTGGAAATAGCGAGTACCAAGAAGAATAAAGTTGGTACCAAATATAAAAAAGTACAAAGTAGCGAGTGGGAATAGTGAGTACCAAGAAGAATAAAGTTGGTACCAAATATAAAAAAGTGCAAAGTGGAAATAGCGAGTACCAAGAAGAATAAAGTTGGTATTAAATGTAAAAAAGTGCAGAGTAAGCGCACTAAGTAAGTGCACTAAGTAAGTAAGTGCACTAAGTAAGCGCACTAAGCAGGCCGGAGATGAGCAGGTGAATCCAGTGTGATTGTTTGCGAGGGCTGGATTGCATTACTTAGCCTAATGTAAAGCAATCAAGGAGGCTCACCTTCTAAGCTCAGTCGATGCTCATTTCAAAGTGCATTGATTACCAGTTGGGATTATTGATCAGGCCATGCGGGCCCCACACACAAACCCCGACATTTGGTGGGTGTGCCAAGATAAACACACTTCCACTTCTCAAAAGAGTAAACTGGTACTAGTATAGTATCACGGTACTAATGAATCAAAAACGGTACTAAACTCTGTTTGAAAAGTACCAGTTCCCCTTTTTTTTAATGGGCATGACGGCGCGTCATCACGTTGAGGAGCATGTTCGGCAGCGCACGCACACAGAGTACTTACGAGCAGACACAGTGTGTAGACAGAAAAGGGAGAATGGATGCATTTTAGTGTAAAAAAAGTAAAGATAAAGGTGAAGTTATAAGACTGAAATCACTAATCCTGGCCTCCATGGCGACAAATTAAGTTCCTTAGAAGTACCATTATCACTGGAGGATGAGGAACAGCTAAGCATGCTTCACTACACACCGTAGGAGGATAAAATAGCTCACCGGCGTCACAATGTAAACAAATGCCATGGGTGTATCTACACCTGACATCCACCTTTAATACATGGGGTCATTAATCACTGGGGTCAACTTTATTCTTCTTGGTACTCGCTATTCCCACTGGGTACTTTGCACTTTTTTATATTTGGTACCAACTTTATTCTTCTTGGTACTCACTATTCCCACTGGGTACTTTGCACTTTTTTATATTTGGTACCAAGTTTATTCTTTTTGGTACTCACTATTCCCACTGGGTACTTTGCACTTTTTTATATTTGGTACCAACTTTATTCTTCTTGGTACTCACTATTTCCACTGGGTACTTTGCACTTTTTTATATTTGGTACCAACTTTATTCTTCTTGGTACTCACTATTCCCACTGGGTACTTTGCACTTTTTTATATTTGGTACCAACTTTATTCTTCTTGGTACTCACTATTCCCACTGGGTACTTTGCACTTTTTTATATTTGGTACCAACTTTATTCTTCTTGGTACTCACTATTCCCACTGGGTACTTTGCACTTTTTTATATTTGGTACCAACTTTATTCTTCTTGGTACTCACTATTCCCACTGGGTACTTTGCACTTTTTTATATTTGGTATCAACTTTATTCTTCTTGGTACTCACTATTCCCACTGGGTACTTTGCACTTTTTTATATTTGCTACCAACTTTATTCTTCTTGGTACTCCGTATTCCCACTGGGTACTTTGCACTTTTTCATATTTGGTACGAACTTTATTCTTCTTGGTACTCACTATTCTCACTGGGTACTTTGCACTTTTTTATATTTGGTACCAACTTTATTCTTCTTGGTACTCACTATTCCCACTGGGTACTTTGCACTTTTTTATATTTGGTACCAACTTTATTCTTCTTGGTACTCACTATTCCCACTGGGTACTTTGTACTTTTTTATATTTGGTATCAACTTTATTCTTCTTGGTACTCACTATTCCCACTGGGTACTTTGCACTTTTTAATATTTGGTACCAACTTTATTCTTCTTGGTACTCGCTATTTCCACTGGGTACTTTGCACTTTTTTATATTTGGTACCAACTTTATTCTTCTTGGTACTCGCTATTCCCGCTGGGTAATTTGCACTTTTTTATATTTGGTACCAACTTTATTCTTCTTGGTACTCACTATTCCCACTGGGTACTTTGCACTTTTTTATATTTGGTACCAACTTTATTCTTCTTGGTACTCACTATTCCCACTGGGTACTTTGCACTTTTTTATATTTGGTACCAACTTTATTCTTCTTGGTACTCACTATTCCCACTGGGTACTTTGCACTTTTTTATATTTGGTACCAACTTTATTCTTCTTGGTACTCACTATTCCCACTGGGTACTTTGCACTTTTTTATATTTGGTACCAACTTTATTCTTCTTGGTACTCCCCAGTCCCACTGGGTACTTTGCACTTTTTCATATTTGGTACGAACTTTAGTCTTCTTGGTACTCACTATTCCCACTGGGGACTTTGCACTTTTTTATATTTGGTACCAACTTTATTCTTCTTGGTACTCACTATTCCCACTGGGTACTTTGCACTTTTTTATATTTGGTACCAACTTTATTCTTCTTGGTACTCACTATTCCCACTGGGTACTTTGCACTTTTTTATATTTGGTACCAACTTTATTCTTCTTGGTACTCACTATTCCCACTGGGTACTTTGCACTTTTTTATATTTGGTACCAACTTTATTCTTCTTGGTACTCACTATTCCCACTGGGTACTTTGCACTTTTTTATATTTGGTACCAACTTTATTCTTCTTGGTACTCCCCAGTCCCACTGGGTACTTTGCACTTTTTCATATTTGGTACGAACTTTAGTCTTCTTGGTACTCACTATTCCCACTGGGGACTTTGCACTTTTTTATATTTGGTACCAACTTTATTCTTCTTGGTACTCACTATTCCCACTGGGTACTTTGCACTTTTTTATATTTGGTACCAACTTTATTCTTCTTGGTACTCACTATTCCCACTGGGTACTTTGCACTTTTTTATATTTGGTACCAACTTTATTCTTCTTGGTACTCACTATTCCCACTGGGTACTTTGCACTTTTTTATATTTGGTACCAACTTTATTCTTCTTGGTACTCACTATTCCCACTGGGTACTTTGCACTTTTTTATATTTGGTACCAACTTTATTCTTCTTGGTACTCACTATTCCCACTGGGTACTTTGCACTTTTTTATATTTGCTACCAACTTTATTCTTCTTGGTACTCCCTATTCCCACTGGGTACTTTGCACTTTTTCATATTTGGTACGAACTTTATTCTTCTTGGTACTCACTATTGTCACTGGGTACTTTGCACTTTTTTATATTTGGTACCAACTTTATTCTTCTTGGTACTCACTATTCCCACTGGGTACTTTGCACTTTTTAATATTTGGTACCAACTTTATTCTTCTTGGTACTCACTATTCCCACTGGGTACTTTGCACTTTTTTATATTTGGTATCAACTTTATTCTTCTTGGTACTCACTATTCCCACTGGGTACTTTGCACTTTTTTATATTTGGTATCAACTTTATTCTTCTTGGTACTCGCTATTCCCACTGGGTACTTTGCACTTTTTAATATTTGGTACCAACTTTATTCTTCTTGGTACTCGCTATTTCCACTGGGTACTTTGCACTTTTTTATATTTGGTACCAACTTTATTCTTCTTGGTACTCACTATTCCCACTGGGTAATTTGCACTTTTTTATATTTGGTACCAACTTTATTCTTCTTGGTACTCACTATTCCCACTGGGTACTTTGCACTTTTTTATATTTGGTACCAACTTTATTCTTCTTGGTACTCGCTATTCCCACTGGGTACTTTGTACTTTTTTATATTTGGTACCAACTTTATTCTTCTTGGTACTCGCTATTTCACATCAATATTTTTTAGCATCAAAAATCTTCTTTCGTTAAAAAAAAAAGTATTTTATATTTATAAAGTCAGTAAATACGTCCCTGGACACATGAGGACTTTGAATATGACCAATGTATGATCCTGTAACTACTTGGTATCGCATCGATACCTAAATGTGTGGTATCATCCAAAACTAATGTAAAAGTATCAAAGAAGAGAAGAATAAGTGATTATTACATGTTAACAGAAGTGTAGATAGAACATGTTAAATCGGAAAATAAGCAGATATTAACAGTAAATGAACAAGTAGATGAATAATCAATTTTTACAGTTTGTCCCTCATAATGTGGACACAATAATAGGTGTATAAATGACACAATATGTTACTGCATAGACTAATTGGTAGTCTTTGTTTGTTTACTTACTACTAAAAGACAAGTCTAGTTTATTTAAGGACTAAATTACAATAATAAAAATGTTTCATAAGATTTTTTCTGTTCCAATAAAGACATTTTTTGTGGTGCCCCTTTATTTAGAAAAGTATCCTGTTGGTACCGGGTACCAACATATTGGTATGGAGACGACCCCTACTTCTCAAGCAGGCGCTAACTAAAGTTCAGGAGATTATTTAGAGGATCAACTTATTATCTCCGCGTTCCTTTGAATGGCCTGAGAGCAAAATCCTCCCCGCTTCCTGCGCACGTGCCGCAGATAGTGCGCAGTAATATTCAATTATTGTATGCATGCCGTTCCCATCCCGCCCTAAATTGATTTCTTTCAGAAGGGGGGGAGGCACTGACACACGGCCATGTTTCCCCCCCCATCCCACGCAAATGACTCCCCCGTCTGCCCCCCCGCCCCCGCCCCCCCTCCCCCACGCAGTTATCGCCGGCCGCCGTTGGCCCGATTCCCGTGCAGCCACGTTTAATCTGTCTTTAATCTCCTTACATTGTAATGGGAAATGGTTTGGTGTTTTACTATTAGATTGCAGCCGCCGGCCTGCCCCCCTTCGCCACCGCTGGAAGTTCCTGGTTTTTTTTTTTCCTGGAACGATCTTACAAGGCACTCGTGTCAACACAAACACCAGACTGGAGCTCAGGGAGGGTTTGTTCAAATGCAGAAGGACAAATTAACTTCTAACATCCAAGGCCTGACGTCAGAACATTCTTCCATTGTGACGTCACACAAAAAGTCGGCGCTCAAACTGTCGGCTGCTCAGCACCTTTAGCTCGATTTTTAGGCTTTTTCTTTGGCTTCTTTACGTCATAACGAGGGGGTTTTCCGCAGCGTACTGCGAGGATTGTTCTCCCGGGATGCAAACGGACTTTTCCGGAGAAAGGTAGCAGGTAGGAACATATTTATTCTTGACTCTCAAATAGGCGAAGGCACAACTTAACGCCGGGAAACAAAAGCTAACACTTAGCCTGAACTATGGACATGAAACAAAAAGTCGCTAACTGTGGCATGAATAAACAAAACTTACTTGGCAAGGCACGAGCAGCATGAACTAAGCATGAAACAGTCAGCATGAACTATGGTATCTCCGGAAAACAGGCATGAAAAGAGCAATGTCGCCAGACCGACTAACTCAGGGGTTACCAATGCGGTGCCCGCGGGCACCAGGTAGCCCGTAAGGACCAGATGAGTAGCCCGCTGGTCTGTTCTAAAAAATAGCTCAAATAGCAGCACTTACCAGTGAGCTGCCTCTATTTTTTAAATTTTATTTATTTACTAGCAAGCTGGTCTCGCTTTGCTCGACGACATTTTTAATTCTAAGAGAGACAAAACTCAAATAAAATTTGAAAATCCAAGAAAATATTTTAAAGACTTGGTCTTCACTTGTTTAAATAAATTCATTAATTTTTTTTACTTTGCTTCTTATAATTTTAGAGAAAAAATACAACCTTAAAAATGATTTTAGGATTTTTAAACACATATACCTTTTTACCTTTTAAATTCCTTCCTCTTCTTTCCTGACAATTTAAATCAATGTTCAAGTAAATTAATTGTTTTTATTGTAAAGAATAAACAAATTTTAATTTAATTTTTCATTTTAGCTTCTGTCTTTTCGACGAAGAATATTTGTGAAATATTTCTTCAAACGTATTATGATTAAAATTTCAAAAAAATATTCTGGAAAATCTAGAAAATCTGTAGAATCATATTTAAATCTTATTTCAAAGTCTTTTGAATTTATTTTAAAATTTTTGTTCTGGGAAATCTAGAAGAAACAATGATTTGTCTTTGTTAGAAATATAGCTCGGTCCAATTTGTTGTATATTCTAACAAAGTGTAGATTGGATTTTAACCTATTTAAAACATGTCATCAAAATTGTAAAATTAATCTTAATCAGGAAAAATGACTAATGATGTTCCATAAATTATTTTTTTAATTTTTTCAAAAAGATTCGAATTAGCTAGTTTTTCTCTTCTTTTTTTCGGTTGAATTTTGAATTTTAAAGAGTCGAAATTGAAGATAAACTATGTTTAAAAATGTAATTGTCATTTTTTTTGTGTTTTCTCCTCTTTTAAACCGTTCAATTAAGTGTGAATATCATTAAGTATTAATACTAACATAGAGTTAAAGGTAAATTGAGAAAATTGGCTATTTCTGGCAATTTATTTAAGTGTGTATCAAACTGGTAGCCCTTCGCATTAATCAGTACCCAAGAAGTAGCTCTTGGTTTCAAAAAGGTTGGTGACCCCTGGACTAACTGAACAAACAAGGGTGTACAAAAACAGGAACTACTGGAGTCTTAAAATGGTAAATGGGTTGTACTTGTATAGCGCTTTTCTACCTTTTTTTAAGGACACTATTTCCACATTCACCCATTCACACACACACATTCACACACTGATGGCGGGAGCTGCCATGCAAGGCGCTAACCAGGACCCATCAGGAGCAAGGGTGAAGTGTCTTGCTCAAGGACACAACGGACGTGACTAGGATGGTAGAAGGTGGGGATTGAACCAGTAACCCTCAGATTGCTGGCACGGCCACTCTCCCAACTTCGCCACGCCGTCCCCAAACAAACAGAAAATAACAAAAAACATGATCCAGACCACAGATCAGGACACTTTACTCCAACGGTAAAGGGGTAGTGCACTTTTGTTGGAATGTCGCCTATGGTTCACAATCATTATGAAAGACATGACTGTGAATGGATTTTTCTCATGCATTCTAAATAGTAAATAAACGTAAATAAAACTCCACCAAAGGGAGTTCCACTATCCATCCATCCATCCATCTTCTTCCGCTCATCCGAGGTCGGGGTCGAAGCCCAGACTTTCCTCTCCCCAGCCACTTCGTCCGGCTCCTCCCGGTGGATCCCGAGGCGTTCCCAGGCCAGCCGGAAGACATAGTCTTCCCAACGTGTCCTGGGTCTTTCCCGTGGCCTCCGTGCCCGAAACACCTCCCTAGGGAGGCGTTCGGGTGGCATCCTGACCAGATGCCCGAACCACCTCATCTGGCTCCTCTCCATGTGGAGGAGCAGTGGCTTTACTTTGAGCTCCTCCCGGATGACAGAGCTTCTCACCCTACCTCGAAGGGAGAGACCCTCCACCCGGCGGAGGGAACTCATTTGGGCCGCCTGTACCCGTGATCTTGTCCTTTCGGTCATAACCCAAAGCTCATGACCATAGGTGAGGATGGGAACGTAGATCGACCGGTAAATTGAGAGCTTTGCCTTCCGGCTGAGCTCCTTCTTCACCACAACGGATCGATACAGCGTCCGCATTACTGAAGACACCGCAACGATCCGCCTGTCGACCTCATGATCCACTCTTCCCTCACTCGTGAACAAGACTCCGAGGTACTTGAACTCCTCCACTGGGGCAGGGTCTCCTCCCCAACCCGGAGATGGCACTCCACCCTTTTCCGGGCGAGAACCATGGACTCGGACTTGGAGGTGCTGATTCTCATCCCAGTCGCTTCACACTCGGCTGCGAACCGATCCAGTGAGAGCTGAAGATCCTGGCCAGATGAAGCCATCAGGACCACATCATCTGCAAAAAGCAGAGACCTAATCCTGCAGCCACCAAACGTCCTGAATGCGCCTAGAAATTCTGTCCATAAAAGTTCTGAACATAATCGGTGACAAAGGGCAGCCTCGGCGGAGTCCAACCCTCACTGGAAATGTGTCCGACTTACTGTCGGCAATGCGGACCAAGTTCTGACACTGATCGTACAGGGAGCGGACCGCCACAATCAGACAGTCCCATACCCCATACTCTCTGAGCACTCCCGACAGGACTTCCTGAGGGACACGGTCGAATGCCTTCTCCAAGTCCACAAAACACATGTAGACTGGTTGGGCAAACTCCCATGCACCCTCAAGGACCCTGCCGAGAGTATAGAGCTGGTCCACAGTTCCACGACTAGGACGAAAACCACACTGTTCCTCCTGAATTCGAGGTTCTAGCCTCCTCTCCAGTACACCTGAATAGACCTTACCGGGAAGGCTGAGGACTGTGAATAGTTCCACTATTTCACCCATAAAATCCAGTAAATAACGATCAAAAAAGTGCCAACAATACTCCATTTGGTGACTTGATATTTAACACGTATTAGTGATTTTGTTATTATAAGTGCTAACGCAGACAAATTATTTATAGCGGCGACGAAATCCCTTCCTGTGTGCCTACGTTTACATCATCGAGTGGTCCGCTGCTTCCTCGCTTCCCTGCTCCCTGCAGGTTTATTGTAACTCACGCATCTCACCTGAAAGGTAGATGGCTGAGTAGGTAATCTGACGAGTTGGTACACTCTGACCAGACATTTAGGAAACCGAAAATGGCGAGAATGACATGAGAAGCCCATTTTCTTAGCAATGATTATGAGTCGTGGTTCATCTAAATGGAAATATATGAACAACCTAGCAGTCGAACGACAGCAGACCTTGTACAGTAAGTGATTTTTTATTATGTTTGTTGGCTCTCATGAAGTCTGCAGTGAGTAATGATCAGGGATGAAGACAAAAAAAGGCAAACATCTTAATGCATTTTTTAAATTAATGTGCCGCGTATGTTTAAAATGATCAAAATTATTATGAATGTTACTACATGACATATATACTTACATCATGTATATATTACATGTTATTATGAATGTTACTACATGACATATATACTTACATCATGTATATATTACATGTTATTATGAATGTTACTACATGACATATATACTTACATCATGTATATATTACATGTTATTATGAATGTTACTACATGACATATATACTTACATCATGTATATATTACATGTTATTATGAATGTTACTACATGACATATATACTTACATCATGTACAAAAAAATACATGTTATTATGAATGTTACTACATTACATATATGTATATATTACATGTTATTATGAATGTTACTACATGACATATATACTTACATCATGTATATATTACATGTTATTATGAATGTTACTACATGGCATATATACTTACATCATGTATATATTACATGTTATTATGAATGTTACTACATGACATATATACTTACATCATGTATATATTACATGTTATTATGAATGTTACTACATGACATATATACTTACATCATGTATATATTACATATTATGAATGTTACTACATGACATATATACTTACATCATGTATATATTACATGTTATTATGAATGTTACTACATGACATATATACTTACATCATGTATATATTACATGTTATTATGAATGTTACTACATGACATATATACTTACATCATGTATATATTACATGTTATTATGAATGTTACTACATGACATATATACTTACATCATGTATATATTACATGTTATTATGAATGTTACTACATGACATATATACTTACATCATGTATATATTACATGTTATTATGAATGTTACTACATGACATATATACTTATATCATGTATATATTACATGTTATTATGAATGTTACTACATGACATATATACTTACATCATGTACAAAAAAATACATGTTATTATGAATGTTACTACATTACATATATGTATATATTACATGTTATTATGAATGTTACTACATGACATATATACTTACATCATGTATATATTACATGTTATTATGAATGTTACTACGTGACATATATACTTACATCATGTATATATTACATGTTATTATGAATGTTACTACATGACATATATACTTACATCATGTATATATTACATATTATTATGAATGTTACTTACAATTTGACACACAAATAAATAAAACAAAGAAAGGTGTGTGTTAAGTAGGTTTTAGGTCTGTGTGTTTGAATAAATAATGTATGTTTTACACTGGTTCTCTTCTTTTTACACTTCTGCGATGAATAAATCATTCAATTTAGAGTCAGTTTCAAGAATGCTTAAGTCTGTTTTAAATAAGTAATATATACATAAATGATTGACGCTGCTACTTATTTTTGTACTCGGTTAATGAAGAGGAAAAGCGGACTTATCTTGGCATCATTAAACCTCAGATTGTGTCTCGGTGCTCAGCTTCTTTCTATAACATAATAATTATAATACAATACAATAATGTAAATCCATTTAGTAAAGTCAGACACAAATAAGGCAACAGGAGAAGTATCCCACACTTCTCTTTTCTGAAGTAAATGTGTACAGCAGATATAGATCATCTACAAAGCCCAAAAGTGTACTGAGTGTTGTTAAAAGGAAAGGCCATGTAACACAGTGGTAGAAAATGCCCCTCTCACAATTTTTTTGAAACATGTTGCAGGCATCAAATTCCAAATGAGCTAATATTTGCAAAAAAATAACAAAGTTTTCCAGTGTGAACATGAAGTATCTTGTCTTTGCAGTCTATTCAATTGAATATAAGTTGTTATTCTCTTATTATTTACCATTTGCACAACGTGACAACTTACAGTTTGTCCCTCATAACGTAGACAAAATAATAGGTGTATAAATGACACAATATGTTACTGCACAGACTAATTAGGAGTCTTTGTTTGTTTACTTACTACTAAAAGACAAGTCTAGTTTATTTAAGGACTAAATTACAATAATAAACATATGTTTCATAAGATTTTTTGTTCCAATAAAGACACTAATGACATATTTTGTGGTGCCCTTTTATTTAGAAAAGTATCATGTTGGTACCGGTACCGACATATTGGTATGGAGACAACAACCCTACTTCTCAACCAGGCGCTAAAGTTCAGGAGATTATTTAGAGCAGGGGTCACCAACGCGGTGCCCGCGGGCACCAGGTAGCCCGTAAGGACCAGATGAGTAGCCCGCTGGCCTGTTCTAAAAATAGCTCAAATAGCAGCACTTACCAGTGAGCTGCCTCTATTTTTTAAATTGCATTTATATACTAGCAAGCTGGTCTCGCTTTGCCCGACATTTTTAATTCTAAGAGAGACAAAACTCAAATAGAATTAAAAAATCCAAGAAAATATTTTAAAGACTTGGTCTTCACTTGTTTAAATAAATTAATGTTTTTACTTTGCTTCTTATAACTTTCAGAAAGACAATTTTAGAGAAAAAATACAACCTTAAAAATTATTTTAGGATTTTTAAACACATATACCTTTTTACCTTTTAAATTCCTTCCTCTTCTTTCCTGACAATTTAAGTCAATGTTAAAGTAAAAAAAAATTTTGTGTGTAAAGAATAATAAATACATTTTAATTTAATTCTTCATTTTAGCTTCTGTTTTTCGACAAAGAATATTTGTGAAATATTTCTTCAAACTTATTACGATTAAAATTTAAAAAAAATATTCTGGCAAATCTACAAAATCTGTAGAATCAAATTAAAATCTTATTTCAAAGTCTTTTGAATTTGTTTAAAAAATTTTGTTCTGGAAAATTTAGAAGAAATAATGATTTGTCTTTGTTAGAAATATAGCTTGGTCCAATTTGTTATATATTCTAACAAAGTGTAGATTGGATTTTAACCTATTTAAAACATGTCATCAAAATTCTAAAATTAATCTTAATCAGGAAAAATTACTAATGATATTCCATAAAAAATTTTTAAAAGTTTTTCTCTTCTTTTGTTCGTTTGAATTTAGAATTTTAAAGAGTCGAAATTGAAGATGAACTATTTTTCAAAATGTAATTGTCATTTTTTTCGTGTTTTCTCCTCTTTTAAACCGTTCAATTAAGTGTGAATATCATTAATTATTAATAATAACATAGAGTTAAAGGTAAATTGAGCAAATTGGCTATTTCTGGCAATTTATTTAAGTGTGTATCAAACTGGTAGCCCTTCGCATTAATCAGTACCCAAGAAGTAGCTCTTGGTTTCAAAAAGGTTGGTGACCCCTGATTTAGAGGATCTTTGTTTGTTTACTTACTACTAAAAGACACATTGTCTAGTACAGTGGTCCCCAACCTTTTTGTAGCTGCGGACCGGTCAACGCTTGCAAATTTGTCCCACAGACCGGGGGGGGGGGGGGTGAATTTTATTTATTTTTTTTTTTTTTTTTTTTTTTCATAAAGAAATACAATCATCTGTGCTTACGGACTGTATCCCTGCAGACTGTATTGATCTATATTGAGATATAATGTATATATTGTGTTTTTTATGTTGATTTAATTTTTTTTTTTTTTTTTTTTAATTTGTTTAATTTCTTTGTGGCCCGGTACCAATCGGTGGTTGGGGACCACTGGTGTAGTATGTTAACTATTTTATTCAAGGACTAAATTACAATAATAAACATATGTTTCATGTACCTTAAGATTGTTTGTTCATATAAAGACAATAATGAATTTTTTTTTGGGGTCCCCTTTACTTAGAAAAGTATCGAAATACATTTTGGTACCGGTAACAAAATATTGGCATGGAGACAACTAGAGATGTCCGATAATGGCTTTTTTGCCGATATCTGATATTGTCCAACTCTTAATTACCGATTCCGATATCAACCGATACCGATATATACAGTCGTGGAATGAACACATTATTATGCATAATTTTGTTGTGCTTCCCCGCTGTATGCATTAAACAATGTAACAAGGTTTTCCAAAATAAATCAACTCAAGTTATGGGGAAAAAATGCCAACATGGCACTGCCATATTTATTATTGAAGTCACAAAGTGTATATTGTAGCGTCCCGGAAGAGTTTTTGCCGCAAGGGGTTCTGGGTATTTGTTCTGTTACGGTGCGGATGTTCTCCCGAAATGTGTTTGTCATTCTTGTTTGGTGTGGGTTCACAGTGTGGCGGATATTTGTAACAGTGTTAAAGTTGTTTATACGACCACCCTCAGTGTGACCTGTATGGCTGTTGACCAAGTATGCCTTGCATTTACTTGTGTGTGTGAAAAGCCGTAGATATTATGTGACTGGGCCGGTACGCAAAGGCAGTGCCTTTAAGGTTTATTGGCGCTCTGTACTTCTCCCTACGTCCGTGTACACAGCGGCCTTTTAGTCATAATTCTTACTTTTTGAAACCGATCATTTTGAAACCGATACCGATAATTTCCGATATTACATTTTAAAGCGTTTATCGGCTGATAATATCGTCAGTCCGATATTATCGGACATCTCTGGAGACAACCCAAGTTGGGACCAACAGTGGAGATACCAAACATCTACAGTCATGCTAGCCAGTGTTTTTCAACCTTTTTTGAGCCAAGGCACATTTTTTGCGTTGGAAAAACGCAGAGGCACACCACCAGCAGATATCATTAAATAACGAAACCTCAGTTGATGGTAAAAAGTCATTGTCGCAATTGTTGGGTATGACTTTAAAGCATAACCAAGCATGCATCACTATAGCTCTTGTCTCAAAGTAGGTGTACTGTCACCACCTGTCACATCACACCCTGACTTATTTGGACTTTTTTGCTGTTTTCCTGTGTGTAGTGTTTTAGTTCTTGTCTTGCGCTCCTATTTTGGTGGCTTTTTCCTCTTTTTTTAGGTATTTTCCTGTAGCAGTTTCATGTCTTCCTTTGAGCGATATTTCTACTTTGTTTTAGCAATCAAGAATATTTCAGTTGTTTTTAATCCTTCTTTGTGGGGACATTGTTGATTGTCACGTCATGTTCGGATGTACTTTGTGGACGCCGTCTTTGCTCCACCGTAAGTCTTTGCTGTCGTCCAGCATTCTGTTTTTGTTTACTTCAGTGTTTCCCACACATTCATTTATTTGTGGCGGCCCACCACGAAAGAATTACGTCCGCCACAAATAAAATGAAAAATTAAATAAATACAATTTTTTTTTTTGTTTGTTTTTTTTGTTGTTGTTGTCCTGTCCAGCTTCTCAGGCAAATCATATAGTTGATGTAGATGCCCATATAGGCTGTTCAGATATACTTTACAAAAGAGAAGTGTAGGATACTTCTCTTGTTGCCTTATTTGTATTTGACCACTACTGTTTTCTGTTTATTTGTTACTGACTGTGGCAGGACACCTCTGCCTCTGTTTCACTTTATGTTGCTGGTAAATAATATGGTTGTAGTAGTAGGCTAAAGTTAAATTATTTAGTATGCACTAATTAAAGGGGCAGAGCTTTAAGAGACATTTTAGCTTTTATATTTTATAAGATATATTTTTTGTATGAACCACAATTAATAAATATATTTCAGTGAATAACTTATTGTTCAAATCTGTATAGAAATATGTACATAAAGTGTTGTAATTATATTGTAAAATGGATGGATGGATGGATGGACGTTTAAAACAAAACTGTTATTATTAATTAGTATGTATACATTTTTTTAGCCTTTTTAGAGAAAATCATATCATTGTAGTACATTATGCAAATTACTCGATGATATCATGGTGACCACGCCCATAGCCACGCCCCCACCGCCACAGGTATCTTGGCAGTTTATGGGAAACACTGTACTTTGTAGCCAGTTCAGTTTTAGTTTTGTTCTGCATAGCCTTCCCTTTTCTTAGGGGCACTCACCTTTTGTTTATTTTTGGTTTAAGCATTAGACACCTTTTTACCTGCACCCTGCCTCCCGCTGTTTCCGACATCTACAAAGCAATTAGCTACCGGCTGCCACCTACTGATATGGAAGAGTATTACACGGTTACTCTGCCGAGCTCTAGACAGCACCGACACTCAACAACAACACATCATTTGCAGACTAGAATTACTGCTTTGCAAAAAACATTTTGAACCCAAATAGGTGAAATGAGATCATCTCCCACGGCACACCAGACTGTATCTCACGGCACACTAGTGTGCCGCGGCACAGCGGTTGAAAAACACTGATGTAAGCAACAATTATTTTCCTATAAAAGGATTGTTGGATTTGTTTATGATTGTTTTTTTTCACACATTCAGTTACACTTTTTGATGTTTATGGCGTTTATAAACACACACACACACACACACACACACACACACACACACACACACACACACACACACACACACACACACACACACACACACACACACACACACACACACACACACACACACTCACATCTATTGTAATTAAAGGACCTCCCTGCCCTGGGCGTGATATTGACACTTAGCGCCGTACAATAAACTTTATTGGCAAGTCCTGCTTGATTGCAGCACTCAAGTGGAATAACAAGGAATACGGACCTGGATTATCTACTAATCCTACACTAAAACTGTATTTCTAGACGGTGCGGACACAAATGTGTGGAAATAAAACAGTGAAAACTACAGGGGTGATGTATATATACTGTATAAATATATAAATATATGGAAGACGGGATAGATTTCCCGTCATTAATGATCTATGGAAAATCCCGGGTCTATTTCCAGATAAACTCTTAATGGCGGTTAAAATCGTTGCTGTCCTGAACTATCGGCTGCTGCTTCATCTAATATTCATCTGCTCGGTCAGGTCCGCGTCACGGAGAACTAAAGGGAGCCAGACCAGCGCTCAGGTACTCTAGAAGTCACTAGTCTACCCTACTTTTAGTCCAGCTGACTGTTTAGACCAGTGGTCCCCAACAACCGGTCCGTGGACCGATTGGTACCGGGCCGCGGCCGGACAAGAAATTAAAAAAATAAAAAATAAAAAAATAAAATTTTTTTTTTTTTTTTTTTTTAATTAAATCAACATAAAAAACAGAATATATACATTATATATCAATATAAATCAATACAGTCCGCAGGGATACAGTCCGTAAGCACACATGATTGTATTTCTTTATGACAAAAAGAAATTATACGATTTAATCCTGGAAAAGCTTTTATGTACACAATTTCATTATTCACTATTTTCTGAAAAACACCCAACTTCATCCTTGAAAGATTAAAATGTTTTCCTTAAAAAGTGTAATTAAAATTTCCAAAGAATTTACAATTTTTCTCAACACCATAGGACCTAATTATGGAAATATTCCACATTACTTTCTCAAAAATACGTGACTTAGTCCTTGAAATTTTTTTTATTTTTTTCTTGAAATTTTAGGACTTAATCCAAAAAAAAAAAGAGATTTTTTTTGTCTTTCTTGAAAATGTGTAACTTAGTCTTCCAAATATTAAAACGTTTTCTCAACAATATTGGACTTCATTCTTAAAATATTCCCAATTTGTATGTCGAAAAATGACTAAATCCTTAAAAGTTTGCAACATTTTTCTTTATAGATTGTTACATTTTTCTTGTGAAAAACACGACAAAATCCTCAAAAGATCGAAGTCATTCTCTCGAAAATATACGATTTACTCCTGGAAAAGCTTTTATGTACACAATTTAATTATTCACTATTTTCTGAAAAACACACAACTTCATCCTTGAAAGATTAAAATGTTTTCCTTAAAAAGTAAAATTAAATTTTCCAAAAATTTGTACATTTTTCTCAACACCATAGGACCTAATTATGGAAATATTCCACACTACTTTCTCAAAAATATGTTATTTAGTCCTTTAAAATGTTTTTATTTTTTTCTTGAAATTTTATGACTTAATCCAAAAAAAAAAAAAAAAAGTTGTTTTTTCTTTCTTGAAAATGTGTAACTTAGTCTTCCAAATATTAAAACTTTTTCTCAACAATATTGGACTTCATTCTCAAAATATTCCCAATTTGTATGTCGAAAAATGTCTAAATCCTTAAAAGTTTGCAACATTTTTCTTTATAGATTGTTACATTTTCTTGTGAAAAACACGACAAAATCCTCAAAAGATCGAAGCCATTCTCTCGAAAATATACGATTTAATCCTGGAAAAGCTTTTATGTACACAATTTAATTATTCACTATTTTCTGAAAAACACACAACTTCATCCTTGAAAGATTAAAATGTTTTCCTTAAAAAGTGTAATTAAATTTTCAAAAAAATTTACAATTTTTCTCAACACCATAGGACCTAATTATCGAAATATTCCACATTACTTTCTCAAAAATATGTGACTTAGTCCTTGAATTTTTTTACATTTTTTCTTGAATTTTTAGGACTTACTCCAAAAAAAAAAAAGATTATTTTTTTCTTTCTTGAAAATGTGTAACTTAGTCTTCCAAATATTAAAACTTTTTCTCAACAATATTGGACTTCATTCTTAAAATATTCCCAATTTGTATGTCGAAAAATGACTAAATCCTTAAAAGTTTGCAACATTTTTCTTTATAGATTGTTACATTTTTCTTGTGAAAAACACGACAAAATCCTCAAAAGATCGAAGCCATTCTCTCGAAAATATACGATTTAATCCTGGAAAAGCTTTTATGTACACAATTTAATTATTCACTATTTTCTGAAAAACACACAACTTCATCCTTGAAAGATTAAAATGTTTTCCTTAAAAAGTATAATTAAATTTTCCAAAAAATGTACAATTTTTGTCAACACCATAGGACCTAATTATGGAAATATTCCACATTACTTTCTCAAAAATATGTGACTTAGTCCTTGAAATTTTTTAAAGATTTTCTTGAATTTTTAGGACTTAATCCTAAAAAAATATATTTATTTTTTTTCTTTCTTGAAAATGTGTAACTTAGTCTTCCAAATATTAAAACTTTTTCTCAACAATATTGGGCTTCATTCTCAAAATATTCCCGATTTGTATGTCAAAAAATGACTAAATCCTTAAAAGTTTGCAACATTTTTCTTTATAGATTGTTACATTTTTCTTGTGAAAAACACGACAAAATCCTCAAAAGATCGAAGCCATTCTCTCGAAAATATACGATTTAATCCTGGAAAAGCTTTTATGTACACAATTTAATTATTCACTATTTTCTGAAAAACACACAACTTCATCCTTGAAAGATTAAAATGTTTTCCTTAAAAAGTATAATTAAATTTTCCAAAAAAATTAAAATTTTTCTCAACACCATAGGACCTAATTATCGAAATATTCCACATTACTTTCTCAAAAATATGTGACTTAGTCCTACAATTTTTTTTTTTTTTTCTTGAATTTTTAGGACTTACTCCTAAAAAAAAAAAAAAAAACATTTTTTTTTTCTTTCTTGAAAATGTGTAACTTAGTCTTCCAAATATTAAAACTTTTTCTCAACAATATTGGACTTCATTCTCAAAATATTCCCAATTCGTATGTCGAAAAATGACTAAATCCTTAAAAGTTTGCAACATTTTTCTTTATAGATTGTTACTTTTTTCTTTTGAAAAACACGACAAAATCCTCAAAAGATTGAAGAAATTCTCTCTAAAATATACGATTTAATCCTGGAAAAGCTTTTATGTACACAATTTAATTATTCACTATTTTCTGAAAAACACACAACTTCATCCTTGAAAGATTAAAATGTTTTCCTTAAAAAGTATAATTAAATTTTCCAAAAAATGTACAATTTTTGTCAACACCATAGGACCTAATTATGGAAATATTCCACATTACTTTCTCAAAAATATGTGACTTAGTCCTTGAAATTTTTTTAAGATTTTTCTTGAATTTTTAGGACTTAATCCTAAAAAAATATATTTATTTTTTTTCTTTCTTGAAAATGTGTAACTTAGTCTTCCAAATATTAAAACTTTTTCTCAACAATATTGGACTTCATTCTCAAAATATTCCCAATTTGTATGTCGAAAAATGACTAAATCCTTAAAAGTTTGCAACATTTTTCTTTATAGATTGTTACATTTTTCTTGTGAAAAACACGACAAAATCCTCAAAAGATCGAAGCCATTCTCTCGAAAATATACGATTTAATCCTGGAAAAGCTTTTATGTACACAATTTAATTATTCACTATTTTCTGAAAAACACACAACTTCATCCTTGAAAGATTAAAATGTTTTCCTTAAAAAATATAATTAAATTTTACAAAAAATGTACAACTTTTCTCAACACCATAGGACCTAATTATGGAAATATTCCACATTACTTTCTCAAAAATATGTGACTTAGTCCTTGAAATTTTTTGAATTTTTTTCTAGAATTTTTAGGACTTAATCCTAAAAAAAAAAAATAGATTTTTTTTTTCTTTCTTGAAAATGTGTAACTCAGTCTTCCAAATATTAAAACTTTTTCTCAACAATATTGGACTT